>NC_087489.1:15216738-15435221 GCF_036417665.1 Passer domesticus | reverse complement strand
CCCTAACCCTAACCCTAACCCTAACCCTAACCCTAACCCTAACCCTAACCCTAACCCTAACCCTAACCCTAACCCTAACCCTAACCCTAACCCTAACCCTAACCCTAACCCTAACCCTAACCCTAACCCTAACCCTAACCCTAACCCTAACCCTAACCCTAACCCTAACCCTAACCCTAACCCTAACCCTAACCCTAACCCTAACCCTAACCCTAACCCTAACCCTAACCCTAACCCTAACCCTAACCCTAACCCTAACCCTAACCCTAACCCTAACCCTAACCCTAACCCTAACCCTAACCCTAACCCTAACCCTAACCCTAACCCTAACCCTAACCCTAACCCTAACCCTAACCCTAACCCTAACCCTAACCCTAACCCTAACCCTAACCCTAACCCTAACCCTAACCCTAACCCTAACCCTAACCCTAACCCTAACCCTAACCCTAACCCTAACCCTAACCCTAACCCTAACCCTAACCCTAACCCTAACCCTAACCCTAACCCTAACCCTAACCCTAACCCTAACCCTAACCCTAACCCTAACCCTAACCCTAACCCTAACCCTAACCCTAACCCTAACCCTAACCCTAACCCTAACCCTAACCCTAACCCTAACCCTAACCCTAACCCTAACCCTAACCCTAACCCTAACCCTAACCCTAACCCTAACCCTAACCCTAACCCTAACCCTAACCCTAACCCTAACCCTAACCCTAACCCTAACCCTAACCCTAACCCTAACCCTAACCCTAACCCTAACCCTAACCCTAACCCTAACCCTAACCCTAACCCTAACCCTAACCCTAACCCTAACCCTAACCCTAACCCTAACCCTAACCCTAACCCTAACCCTAACCCTAACCCTAACCCTAACCCTAACCCTAACCCTAACCCTAACCCTAACCCTAACCCTAACCCTAACCCTAACCCTAACCCTAACCCTAACCCTAACCCTAACCCTAACCCTAACCCTAACCCTAACCCTAACCCTAACCCTAACCCTAACCCTAACCCTAACCCTAACCCTAACCCTAACCCTAACCCTAACCCTAACCCTAACCCTAACCCTAACCCTAACCCTAACCCTAACCCTAACCCTAACCCTAACCCTAACCCTAACCCTAACCCTAACCCTAACCCTAACCCTAACCCTAACCCTAACCCTAACCCTAACCCTAACCCTAACCCTAACCCTAACCCTAACCCTAACCCTAACCCTAACCCTAACCCTAACCCTAACCCTAACCCTAACCCTAACCCTAACCCTAACCCTAACCCTAACCCTAACCCTAACCCTAACCCTAACCCTAACCCTAACCCTAACCCTAACCCTAACCCTAACCCTAACCCTAACCCTAACCCTAACCCTAACCCTAACCCTAACCCTAACCCTAACCCTAACCCTAACCCTAACCCTAACCCTAACCCTAACCCTAACCCTAACCCTAACCCTAACCCTAACCCTAACCCTAACCCTAACCCTAACCCTAACCCTAACCCGAACCCTAACCCTAACCCTAACCCTAACCCTAACCCTAACCCTAACCCTAACCCTAACCCTAACCCTAACCCTAACCCTAACCCTAACCCTAACCCTAACCCTAACCCTAACCCTAACCCTAACCCTAACCCTAACCCTAACCCTAACCCTAACCCTAACCCTAACCCTAACCCTAACCCTAACCCTAACCCTAACCCTAACCCTAACCCTAACCCTAACCCTAACCCTAACCCTAACCCTAACCCTAACCCTAACCCTAACCCTAACCCTAACCCTAACCCTAACCCTAACCCTAACCCTAACCCTAACCCTAACCCTAACCCTAACCCTAACCCTAACCCTAACCCTAACCCTAACCCTAACCCTAACCCTAACCCTAACCCTAACCCTAACCCTAACCCTAACCCTAACCCTAACCCTAACCCTAACCCTAACCCTAACCCTAACCCTAACCCTAACCCTAACCCTAACCCTAACCCTAACCCTAACCCTAACCCTAACCCTAACCCTAACCCTAACCCTAACCCTAACCCTAACCCTAACCCTAACCCTAACCCTAACCCTAACCCTAACCCTAACCCTAACCCTAACCCTAACCCTAACCCTAACCCTAACCCTAACCCTAACCCTAACCCTAACCCTAACCCTAACCCTAACCCTAACCCTAACCCTAACCCTAACCCTAACCCTAACCCTAACCCTAACCCTAACCCTAACCCTAACCCTAACCCTAACCCTAACCCTAACCCTAACCCTAACCCTAACCCTAACCCTAACCCTAACCCTAACCCTAACCCTAACCCTAACCCTAACCCTAACCCTAACCCTAACCCTAACCCTAACCCTAACCCTAACCCTAACCCTAACCCTAACCCTAACCCTAACCCTAACCCTAACCCTAACCCTAACCCTAACCCTAACCCTAACCCTAACCCTAACCCTAACCCTAACCCTAACCCTAACCCTAACCCTAACCCTAACCCTAACCCTAACCCTAACCCTAACCCTAACCCTAACCCTAACCCTAACCCTAACCCTAACCCTAACCCTAACCCTAACCCTAACCCTAACCCTAACCCTAACCCTAACCCTAACCCTAACCCTAACCCTAACCCTAACCCTAACCCTAACCCTAACCCTAACCCTAACCCTAACCCTAACCCTAACCCTAACCCTAACCCTAACCCTAACCCTAACCCTAACCCTAACCCTAACCCTAACCCTAACCCTAACCCTAACCCTAACCCTAACCCTAACCCTAACCCTAACCCTAACCCTAACCCTAACCCTAACCCTAACCCTAACCCTAACCCTAACCCTAACCCTAACCCTAACCCTAACCCTAACCCTAACCCTAACCCTAACCCTAACCCTAACCCTAACCCTAACCCTAACCCTAACCCTAACCCTAACCCTAACCCTAACCCTAACCCTAACCCTAACCCTAACCCTAACCCTAACCCTAACCCTAACCCTAACCCTAACCCTAACCCTAACCCTAACCCTAACCCTAACCCTAACCCTAACCCTAACCCTAACCCTAACCCTAACCCTAACCCTAACCCTAACCCTAACCCTAACCCTAACCCTAACCCTAACCCTAACCCTAACCCTAACCCTAACCCTAACCCTAACCCTAACCCTAACCCTAACCCTAACCCTAACCCTAACCCTAACCCTAACCCTAACCCTAACCCTAACCCTAACCCTAACCCTAACCCTAACCCTAACCCTAACCCTAACCCTAACCCTAACCCTAACCCTAACCCTAACCCTAACCCTAACCCTAACCCTAACCCTAACCCTAACCCTAACCCTAACCCTAACCCTAACCCTAACCCTAACCCTAACCCTAACCCTAACCCTAACCCTAACCCTAACCCTAACCCTAACCCTAACCCTAACCCTAACCCTAACCCTAACCCTAACCCTAACCCTAACCCTAACCCTAACCCTAACCCTAACCCTAACCCTAACCCTAACCCTAACCCTAACCCTAACCCTAACCCTAACCCTAACCCTAACCCTAACCCTAACCCTAACCCTAACCCTAACCCTAACCCTAACCCTAACCCTAACCCTAACCCTAACCCTAACCCTAACCCTAACCCTAACCCTAACCCTAACCCTAACCCTAACCCTAACCCTAACCCTAACCCTAACCCTAACCCTAACCCTAACCCTAACCCTAACCCTAACCCTAACCCTAACCCTAACCCTAACCCTAACCCTAACCCTAACCCTAACCCTAACCCTAACCCTAACCCTAACCCTAACCCTAACCCTAACCCTAACCCTAACCCTAACCCTAACCCTAACCCTAACCCTAACCCTAACCCTAACCCTAACCCTAACCCTAACCCTAACCCTAACCCTAACCCTAACCCTAACCCTAACCCTAACCCTAACCCTAACCCTAACCCTAACCCTAACCCTAACCCTAACCCTAACCCTAACCCTAACCCTAACCCTAACCCTAACCCTAACCCTAACCCTAACCCTAACCCTAACCCTAACCCTAACCCTAACCCTAACCCTAACCCTAACCCTAACCCTAACCCTAACCCTAACCCTAACCCTAACCCTAACCCTAACCCTAACCCTAACCCTAACCCTAACCCTAACCCTAACCCTAACCCTAACCCTAACCCTAACCCTAACCCTAACCCTAACCCTAACCCTAACCCTAACCCTAACCCTAACCCTAACCCTAACCCTAACCCTAACCCTAACCCTAACCCTAACCCTAACCCTAACCCTAACCCTAACCCTAACCCTAACCCTAACCCTAACCCTAACCCTAACCCTAACCCTAACCCTAACCCTAACCCTAACCCTAACCCTAACCCTAACCCTAACCCTAACCCTAACCCTAACCCTAACCCTAACCCTAACCCTAACCCTAACCCTAACCCTAACCCTAACCCTAACCCTAACCCTAACCCTAACCCTAACCCTAACCCTAACCCTAACCCTAACCCTAACCCTAACCCTAACCCTAACCCTAACCCTAACCCTAACCCTAACCCTAACCCTAACCCTAACCCTAACCCTAACCCTAACCCTAACCCTAACCCTAACCCTAACCCTAACCCTAACCCTAACCCTAACCCTAACCCTAACCCTAACCCTAACCCTAACCCTAACCCTAACCCTAACCCTAACCCTAACCCTAACCCTAACCCTAACCCTAACCCTAACCCTAACCCTAACCCTAACCCTAACCCTAACCCTAACCCTAACCCTAACCCTAACCCTAACCCTAACCCTAACCCTAACCCTAACCCTAACCCTAACCCTAACCCTAACCCTAACCCTAACCCTAACCCTAACCCTAACCCTAACCCTAACCCTAACCCTAACCCTAACCCTAACCCTAACCCTAACCCTAACCCTAACCCTAACCCTAACCCTAACCCTAACCCTAACCCTAACCCTAACCCTAACCCTAACCCTAACCCTAACCCTAACCCTAACCCTAACCCTAACCCTAACCCTAACCCTAACCCTAACCCTAACCCTAACCCTAACCCTAACCCTAACCCTAACCCTAACCCTAACCCTAACCCTAACCCTAACCCTAACCCTAACCCTAACCCTAACCCTAACCCTAACCCTAACCCTAACCCTAACCCTAACCCTAACCCTAACCCTAACCCTAACCCTAACCCTAACCCTAACCCTAACCCTAACCCTAACCCTAACCCTAACCCTAACCCTAACCCTAACCCTAACCCTAACCCTAACCCTAACCCTAACCCTAACCCTAACCCTAACCCTAACCCTAACCCTAACCCTAACCCTAACCCTAACCCTAACCCTAACCCTAACCCTAACCCTAACCCTAACCCTAACCCTAACCCTAACCCTAACCCTAACCCTAACCCTAACCCTAACCCTAACCCTAACCCTAACCCTAACCCTAACCCTAACCCTAACCCTAACCCTAACCCTAACCCTAACCCTAACCCTAACCCTAACCCTAACCCTAACCCTAACCCTAACCCTAACCCTAACCCTAACCCTAACCCTAACCCTAACCCTAACCCTAACCCTAACCCTAACCCTAACCCTAACCCTAACCCTAACCCTAACCCTAACCCTAACCCTAACCCTAACCCTAACCCTAACCCTAACCCTAACCCTAACCCTAACCCTAACCCTAACCCTAACCCTAACCCTAACCCTAACCCTAACCCTAACCCTAACCCTAACCCTAACCCTAACCCTAACCCTAACCCTAACCCTAACCCTAACCCTAACCCTAACCCTAACCCTAACCCTAACCCTAACCCTAACCCTAACCCTAACCCTAACCCTAACCCTAACCCTAACCCTAACCCTAACCCTAACCCTAACCCTAACCCTAACCCTAACCCTAACCCTAACCCTAACCCTAACCCTAACCCTAACCCTAACCCTAACCCTAACCCTAACCCTAACCCTAACCCTAACCCTAACCCTAACCCTAACCCTAACCCTAACCCTAACCCTAACCCTAACCCTAACCCTAACCCTAACCCTAACCCTAACCCTAACCCTAACCCTAACCCTAACCCTAACCCTAACCCTAACCCTAACCCTAACCCTAACCCTAACCCTAACCCTAACCCTAACCCTAACCCTAACCCTAACCCTAACCCTAACCCTAACCCTAACCCTAACCCTAACCCTAACCCTAACCCTAACCCTAACCCTAACCCTAACCCTAACCCTAACCCTAACCCTAACCCTAACCCTAACCCTAACCCTAACCCTAACCCTAACCCTAACCCTAACCCTAACCCTAACCCTAACCCTAACCCTAACCCTAACCCTAACCCTAACCCTAACCCTAACCCTAACCCTAACCCTAACCCTAACCCTAACCCTAACCCTAACCCTAACCCTAACCCTAACCCTAACCCTAACCCTAACCCTAACCCTAACCCTAACCCTAACCCTAACCCTAACCCTAACCCTAACCCTAACCCTAACCCTAACCCTAACCCTAACCCTAACCCTAACCCTAACCCTAACCCTAACCCTAACCCTAACCCTAACCCTAACCCTAACCCTAACCCTAACCCTAACCCTAACCCTAACCCTAACCCTAACCCTAACCCTAACCCTAACCCTAACCCTAACCCTAACCCTAACCCTAACCCTAACCCTAACCCTAACCCTAACCCTAACCCTAACCCTAACCCTAACCCTAACCCTAACCCTAACCCTAACCCTAACCCTAACCCTAACCCTAACCCTAACCCTAACCCTAACCCTAACCCTAACCCTAACCCTAACCCTAACCCTAACCCTAACCCTAACCCTAACCCTAACCCTAACCCTAACCCTAACCCTAACCCTAACCCTAACCCTAACCCTAACCCTAACCCTAACCCTAACCCTAACCCTAACCCTAACCCTAACCCTAACCCTAACCCTAACCCTAACCCTAACCCTAACCCTAACCCTAACCCTAACCCTAACCCTAACCCTAACCCTAACCCTAACCCTAACCCTAACCCTAACCCTAACCCTAACCCTAACCCTAACCCTAACCCTAACCCTAACCCTAACCCTAACCCTAACCCTAACCCTAACCCTAACCCTAACCCTAACCCTAACCCTAACCCTAACCCTAACCCTAACCCTAACCCTAACCCTAACCCTAACCCTAACCCTAACCCTAACCCTAACCCTAACCCTAACCCTAACCCTAACCCTAACCCTAACCCTAACCCTAACCCTAACCCTAACCCTAACCCTAACCCTAACCCTAACCCTAACCCTAACCCTAACCCTAACCCTAACCCTAACCCTAACCCTAACCCTAACCCTAACCCTAACCCTAACCCTAACCCTAACCCTAACCCTAACCCTAACCCTAACCCTAACCCTAACCCTAACCCTAACCCTAACCCTAACCCTAACCCTAACCCTAACCCTAACCCTAACCCTAACCCTAACCCTAACCCTAACCCTAACCCTAACCCTAACCCTAACCCTAACCCTAACCCTAACCCTAACCCTAACCCTAACCCTAACCCTAACCCTAACCCTAACCCTAACCCTAACCCTAACCCTAACCCTAACCCTAACCCTAACCCTAACCCTAACCCTAACCCTAACCCTAACCCTAACCCTAACCCTAACCCTAACCCTAACCCTAACCCTAACCCTAACCCTAACCCTAACCCTAACCCTAACCCTAACCCTAACCCTAACCCTAACCCTAACCCTAACCCTAACCCTAACCCTAACCCTAACCCTAACCCTAACCCTAACCCTAACCCTAACCCTAACCCTAACCCTAACCCTAACCCTAACCCTAACCCTAACCCTAACCCTAACCCTAACCCTAACCCTAACCCTAACCCTAACCCTAACCCTAACCCTAACCCTAACCCTAACCCTAACCCTAACCCTAACCCTAACCCTAACCCTAACCCTAACCCTAACCCTAACCCTAACCCTAACCCTAACCCTAACCCTAACCCTAACCCTAACCCTAACCCTAACCCTAACCCTAACCCTAACCCTAACCCTAACCCTAACCCTAACCCTAACCCTAACCCTAACCCTAACCCTAACCCTAACCCTAACCCTAACCCTAACCCTAACCCTAACCCTAACCCTAACCCTAACCCTAACCCTAACCCTAACCCTAACCCTAACCCTAACCCTAACCCTAACCCTAACCCTAACCCTAACCCTAACCCTAACCCTAACCCTAACCCTAACCCTAACCCTAACCCTAACCCTAACCCTAACCCTAACCCTAACCCTAACCCTAACCCTAACCCTAACCCTAACCCTAACCCTAACCCTAACCCTAACCCTAACCCTAACCCTAACCCTAACCCTAACCCTAACCCTAACCCTAACCCTAACCCTAACCCTAACCCTAACCCTAACCCTAACCCTAACCCTAACCCTAACCCTAACCCTAACCCTAACCCTAACCCTAACCCTAACCCTAACCCTAACCCTAACCCTAACCCTAACCCTAACCCTAACCCTAACCCTAACCCTAACCCTAACCCTAACCCTAACCCTAACCCTAACCCTAACCCTAACCCTAACCCTAACCCTAACCCTAACCCTAACCCTAACCCTAACCCTAACCCTAACCCTAACCCTAACCCTAACCCTAACCCTAACCCTAACCCTAACCCTAACCCTAACCCTAACCCTAACCCTAACCCTAACCCTAACCCTAACCCTAACCCTAACCCTAACCCTAACCCTAACCCTAACCCTAACCCTAACCCTAACCCTAACCCTAACCCTAACCCTAACCCTAACCCTAACCCTAACCCTAACCCTAACCCTAACCCTAACCCTAACCCTAACCCTAACCCTAACCCTAACCCTAACCCTAACCCTAACCCTAACCCTAACCCTAACCCTAACCCTAACCCTAACCCTAACCCTAACCCTAACCCTAACCCTAACCCTAACCCTAACCCTAACCCTAACCCTAACCCTAACCCTAACCCTAACCCTAACCCTAACCCTAACCCTAACCCTAACCCTAACCCTAACCCTAACCCTAACCCTAACCCTAACCCTAACCCTAACCCTAACCCTAACCCTAACCCTAACCCTAACCCTAACCCTAACCCTAACCCTAACCCTAACCCTAACCCTAACCCTAACCCTAACCCTAACCCTAACCCTAACCCTAACCCTAACCCTAACCCTAACCCTAACCCTAACCCTAACCCTAACCCTAACCCTAACCCTAACCCTAACCCTAACCCTAACCCTAACCCTAACCCTAACCCTAACCCTAACCCTAACCCTAACCCTAACCCTAACCCTAACCCTAACCCTAACCCTAACCCTAACCCTAACCCTAACCCTAACCCTAACCCTAACCCTAACCCTAACCCTAACCCTAACCCTAACCCTAACCCTAACCCTAACCCTAACCCTAACCCTAACCCTAACCCTAACCCTAACCCTAACCCTAACCCTAACCCTAACCCTAACCCTAACCCTAACCCTAACCCTAACCCTAACCCCTAACCCCTAACCCCTAACCCCTAACCCCTAACCCCTAACCCCTAACCCCTAACCCCTAACCCCTAACCCCTAACCCCTAACCCCTAACCCCAACACCTAACCCTAGTTCGTACAAGATGGCGGCCCCCATGCGGTCACGTGGTTGGCGGCCAAGATGGCGCCCTCCGTATCGTCACGTGATCGGGGTCAAGATGGCGCCGGCCATCAGGTCACGTGGTACGGCAGCCAACATGGCGGCCACTAGGGGGGTCACGTGACTCCGTACAAGATGGCGGTTTCCGGGCCGGGGTCCTGCTTATCGGTTTTTGTCGTTTTTTCTGCGTGTTTCGCGTTGCGGTTTTGCTTGCGGTGGTATTCCGGTCTCGGTGAACCGGTTTTCGCCGTGCGGGGGCGTTTTTGGAGCCCGGGGTGGGTTTCGGCATTTCGGTCAGGCATCTGCGTGGACGCCTGTGCCTTGGGGGCTTTCCTGAGGCGCTGGGGGCGTGGTCGGGGGCGGGGTTCAGCTGGGGGCGGGTAACGGGGCGTGACTAGGGGCGGGGTCACGTATGGACGCAGTGACGTAGTGCGGGGTGCTCTGCCTGCAGTTGCCGGTAGTACTCGGCAGGTGGCGCTGTGCTTGCACTACCGCGCTGTAGTCAGCAGGTGGCGCTGCAGTGGCAGTACCTGATGCTGGTCGGCAGGGGGCGGTGTGGTACTGCTGTCGGCGGGATGTGCCCGGCGCGGTGGGGTTTTTTGAGCCTAGGTGGGTTTGGTGTTCACGGGGGTGGTGTGTTTGTGTACGTAGGTATGTGATTATTGTTTGCGTGGTGATGTGGGCGGAGATCCTGATGATATGGCGCTTGCTTACTGTTTTGGGGGCCCCCCCCAATGTACTGTATGTATAAAAAGAAGAAAAACTATATGTCTGGTGCAGCAGTAGAAAATTTCAGGGTCCTAGGGAGTAAGTAGATTTAAATTTAATTTTTTTTTTTTTTTTTTACTCCCAGGGAGCCTGAAAGTTTCTACTGCTGCTTTTTTTTTTTTTAAATCTAGGAAGAGAGACAAAATTGAACTAAAAGGTAGAGAGAAAATAGAGAGAAGGAAAGAGTGAGACATAGGTAGAGAAAAAGAGAGGGAGAGAAAGGAAGAGAAATGGAGAAGACAGAAGAACAAAGGAGAGGGACAAGAGAGGACAGTGAAATAAAATAACAGGAGACAGTACAAAGAGTAGAGAGTGAAAAGACAAGAGAGGAAACAGGAGAGAGTGAAAAGAGAAGAGAGTAGAGAGAGAGAGAGTGAAAAGAGAAGAGAGTAGAGAGTGAAAAGACAAGAGAGGAAACAGGAGAGAGTGAAACGAGAAGGGAGAACAGAAGTCAGTGGAGAGAAAATAGTGAAATGAGAAGGGAGAGACCAGGTGTGAAAGAAGACAGAGTGAAGAGAGAGAGAGAAAGAGTCAAAAGAAGAGAGCAAGAGAGTTAAGAAAGACCCCACTCAGAGGGAAAAGGAAGACTGGTTAGGGTTAAAGTGAAAATGAAAAGGAGTAAGACCAAAAAAGAGTGAAAAAGAGGAGGAGAGGGGAAAAAGAATGAGTGACTGTAGAAAGGAAGAACAAAAAGCTACAGTTAAGGCTACAGAGAAGAAAAATAGCTAGAGAGAAATAGTACAATACAGAAACAGAGGGAAAACACATCAGGGAAACAGTTACAGAAGCACAGAGCTACAGGCACTGAGAAACAAACACACAGAGACAGACAGAAATGAAGTTAGCAACAGACAAGTAAAGCAAGAGGTAAAAGGAAGAAGGGCAGTGGAAAAAAATTACTAAACCACACCAAATAAAGACAGGAGCCAAGGGGGGGGGGGGAATCTTTATTCAGGTTGATTCAACTTTATGGAATGAATTTTCCTATGTACACTTGAGCAAAACACATGGAAAGAGTGTATACAAATGCGAGTACACATACAATCCATACACATGCTGGTAAAAGTCCAATTTACATACAGAGCAATATACAGAAATGCAAATACAAGACAACACCGAACATAAGCCAAACACATATTAACACAAGATGATAACCTTTTTTCTACTTTCATTACACTTGGATTTATTCTTACAGGAACCCCAAAACAAAGGCGGCACACGGAACGCAACACACATCCATCGTGAACACTTCCTTCACATTACACGCAAACCCATCCTCGCTTGCACCTCAACTGCTCTGCTGACCCCTGGCACGCATTCACTGTGCTCCCCTGGAACGTGGTTCCCGGGAGCCTCCAAAAAAATCCTCCTGCCTGACAAAAACCCCGGTCCCGGGACGGTCCGCCCCCAAACTCTGGCGATGAACGTCGCCTCGCGGACCGGCCGGGACCGAGGAAAAAAAAAACCCAGCCGGGGGGAAAAAAAAAAAAACCCCCCGGCTGGGGATTTTTTATTCTAAATTTTAAAATGTGTTGAAAAACCTGAAAGGAAAAAGTCATACACACAAGGTCAGAACCAGTCATCAACACACGCACCCACAGCTCTCCTTCAGCTTACGCACAAACCCACCCTCGCTCGCACCTCAACCGCCCTGCTGACCCCCGGCACGCATTCGTGCCGCTCCTCGGGAACGTGGTTCCCTTGGAGCCTCCAAAAAAATCCTCCTGCCTGACAAAAACCCCGGTCCCGGGACGGTCCGCCCCCAAACTCTGGCGATGAACGTCGCCTCGCGGACCGGCCGGGACCGAGGAAAAGAAAACCCAGCCGGGGGGAAAAAAAAAAAAACCCCCCGGCTGGGGATTTTTTATTCTAAATTTTAAAATATGTTGAAAAACCTGAAAGGAAAAAGTCATACACACAAGGTTAGAACCAGTCATCAACACACGCACCCACAGCTCTCCTTCAGCTTACGCACAAACCCACCCTCGCTCGCACCTCAACCGCCCTGCTGACCCCCGGCACGCATTCGTGCCGCTCCTCGGGAACGTGGTTCCCTTGGAGCCTCCAAAAAAATCCTCCTGCCTGACAAAAACCCCAGTCCCGGGACGGTCCGCCCCCAAACTCTGGCGATGAACGTCGCCTCGCGGACCGGCCGGGACCGAGGAAAAAAAAACCCAGCCGGGGGGAAAAAAAAAAAAAACCCCCCGGCTGGGGATTTTTTATTCTAAATTTTAAAATGTGTTGAAAAACCTGAAAGGAAAAAGTCATACACACAAGGTTAGAACCAGTCATCAACACACGCACCCACAGCTCTCCTTCAGCTTACGCACAAACCCACCCTCGCTCGCACCTCAACCGCCCTGCTGACCCCCGGCACGCATTCGTGCCGCTCCTCGGGAACGTGGTTCCCTTGGAGCCTCCAAAAAAATCCTCCTGCCTGACAAAAACCCCGGTCCCGGGACGGTCCGCCCCCAAACTTTGGCGATGAACGTCGCCTCGCGGACCGGCCGGGACCGAGGAAAAAAAAACCCAGCCGGGGGGAAAAAAAAAAAACCCCCCGGCTGGGGATTTTTTATTCTAAATTTTAAAATGTGTTGAAAAACCTGAAAGGCAAACGTCACACGCACAAGGTTAGATCTGGTCAGCATACACTCGCACACGCAGAGACAAGCGGACGCAGACAGGCGCTCACACTCACGCAGACTCGCACGCTCTTCGACTTGCACGCTCGCTGCAGCCCTACTTGAAACCCTGAACAACTTGCTTCGACGCGTCATCCGGCTGCCGCTCCTTGACGTCAAATGGTAGATTCCGGGAAAATCGGTCACCTCGGGGACCTGTGAGACAACGGGAGGTGGTCAACGAGTGGCTATCTGATGGCTAGGCCTTGTCCCTGCTCCGGGCCCCTAAGTTTTCTACCCAAAATCCCATAGAAGATAGATGAATGGTAAAGTTTTTATAACTGTTCTACCTAACTGTGACTACATGCCAGGGCAGGGCAGCTCCGACCGTAAGTGGCGCAATATAAGGCAACAGAATTACATACCATACAAGTACATGCAAATATATGCCAACATAATTAGATACAATATAAGCGCATACAATATAAACCAACATAGATTCATACAATATAATTACAGACAATATAAGCCAACATAGATTCATACAATATAATTACATACAATATAAGCCAACATAGATTCATACAATATAATTACATACAATATAAGCCAACATAGGTACATACAACATAAGCACATACAATGTAAACCAGGACTTCGGATAACTCTCTGGAAGATTAATTCTTGAGCACCGTACCCTTTGAGAAGATGGAACCTACAGAACTATGGCAGTCACATGAGGAGGGTGTAAGACACTCCCTATAGAAGCCCAAGAGAATAGCACAGGAAGAAAAAGGCACTACCGCAGCTGAGACGGAAGACTGATGAGAACCTCTTGTGTACTTCTTTGTGTCTCAAAAGAGAGATGGCAGAATAAGCGATGTCCGGGAAGGAACGCGAGTAAAATATGGCCGATACGGCACGGAATGATGCCGATATGGCGTCGAGATGTAACAAAGGCCTACGACACGGAAGACGATGGACACAGACTACATAACGCAGACACCGTAACGTAGACAACGTAACACAGACACAGCTGACATAACACAGACACAGGTGGAAACTGCCTAGCACTTTCACCTTATGGACTCAAGATTCCTAGCGCAAGATGAGCCAGAGGCCAAAGATGCCAAAATAAAGCGAGTCCTATGGCAATAGCGTGTGACAATGAAATGCAACTCCTTACAAGAAGTTAGTGCCAAAGCAGTTAAGAGGATGCTCGAGAGGCTCGGTGGGCCTAGAGAAGGAAGCAAAGACTGCCGGGTGATGGTGGCTATAGCTCCGGACCCGAAGGCGAGCTCCTCGGGAGAAAGATCCACGACGATGTCGAGGGTCGAAGGAGGCTGACGACGCAAAGTTCGCGAGAACGCGGAGACGGGTCGGAACTGCCCTGCCCGGCAAAGGCTCTGGTGAGGCCGAGGAGAAACCCTCTCCCTTGACATCCGGGGGACCTGTTCTGCTACAGATTGCTCCGCTAAGCTAACATCACATGGCCTCCTGTGATAGTAAAGGTTTTTCCCCTTCTCCCAACTATGGGCCCCAACACTTAGCTTTTGGATGACGAGCTGACAAAATCCATCCCCGGTGGGACGTGGACGTTGAGACGGTCTCGTGTGCTTCGGTGGTGCTCTCTCCAAACTTTGCCTACGAAGCTCCTCCCGGTACCTAAGACAAAACAGAAAATGTGACTATTGCCCTCAAAAACAATAATCCCCGGGACTCCTCCACACCACTGCCCAGGCTCACCTCAAATCTTGATTTGACTCCAGAGTCTGCCTGGAAGGTACCTGCAAAACAAAAAGGTACACGCTTAGCATGCTTCTGCGTAACGCTCGCCTATGAGTCACCCTGCCTAAACAGACTCACCCCCTCACACCTGTTCCTGGGCACACCAAGGGCAGTGATAGAACCGGCAAAGAAACAAAGCAAAAAAGCATGCTCTTGCTTTGTTTCTTTGCCTAACCTCCCTAACCTGACAAATACACCATAAGTTTGCACCCACCTGGCATCGGGCATCCTCAGCTGGCATGGATTGAAAGTGGACTGCCTAAAAAAAACCAACAAAAAACAGTGGATGCTTAGAGTTGCACCAGAAATTGAGACCCCAGCAATAGCAAGTGCTTCTATCCACTGGTCACTCCTCACCTCGACCACTTTGCCTTGACTGCTGCTAGATGGCTTTACTTCCTAAAAATAAACAAAAAGAACAATGCTGTAACAGAGTCACCATTTACACTCCCCCTGCAGAGACAAACAGGGACTGACCTGCTCAGGGCAACCCACGCACCTGGGATAGGGAGTTCTGCCATGGATTTTATCTGTCTGCATCTGAAACAGAGTCAGGACAAAGTTCAAAGGGCAGCAGGATAACTTCACAGCTCCAGACAACTTCCTAGAGTCAACCTAGGAATACCATCTAGAATCCAACTACACCCCACATTACAAATTCCAAGCCCCCAGGATGTGTCCTATTACACCAGGCTATGCAGCAGGGCAGAGCAGCTCCGACACAAATACGTGCAGACACCCGTGACACAGGACACGACATGACAAACAAGGGGGACACAACAGGGACAGGAATCTCTTGGCAAGAAGAATGACTGCAAGGACTGAGAGAATGCAAGATTAGATGACCGAGATGAGACTGATGGCGAGCTGATGAGGCTCCCAGAACCCTGGAGGAATACCCTGCTAAGACAATGGTTTATTCCAAGAACTACAAAGATGGATGTCTGAGAATCCTACGGTCAGCATCCTCTACCTATCTTTGCATTCTTACAAGCCCTAATCTGCCATAATGGATCCTTGCAAGGTACATACAGCTCAGAACAAGACCTTCAAAGACATCTGACTGGATGCTCCTAAAGAGAAATGCAATTCTGATGCCTGTCTGAGCTCCTGAGTCAAAAGTCCTGTGGCATTGGTGCCAGGCCAAGAAATGCAGAGATCGCAGATGCTAAGAATGATGCCAGGGTTTCTGATAGGCCCCTCAAAGGGCTAAGGTAAAAGACATGAGAAAGCCAAAAACACAGAACGCACAATAGACAACTGACACGATACCCTCCGGGACTGCTCTGCCCTGAGCACCTCAGCATTGTGATCAAAAGTGACGCTTGGCTTTTGTGTGGCCTAAGGGGCCACTTCTTGGACATCCCCAACTCCAAAGCAGACTCAAAAATCCCTCCCTGTGAGTCCCAACCAAGCACCCCACTATCATCCCCTCTGTGGGTCATAGCCATCGACTTATCTGCAGATGCCAATCCGTGCCAGATGCAAAAGAAGGCCGCCTCGCCGTCTGGGAAGTTACTGCTGTCACCGGGCTGTTGACTCTTAGTCAGCTGCATTTGAGAAAACAGAGCATCAATGCCTGATCTTAGCAGCACATCGGCCAAAACCCAACAATTCTGCTACTCACCGTTCCCCTAGCAATGCCTGGGTCCCTTATGAATGCCGCACGCTTCGGCTGCGCTCGGAGGCTGACGCCGTCATCACAGGGTCCGCCTAAGTTAAGAGGAGAGAAGGTGATGTGGCATTGCTGACACCAGAGTGGACCCTCACTCCTCCTCCCTATTCCCCGACTCACTGCAACTCCTCAGCCACAGCCAAAGGCTACCCGGGTGACACATTTAAATAGGAAAGGCAGAGGCTTCATCACCAAGTCCTGTAACACTTCCACAGGGCTCACAAGAGCAATGATCACAGTGCATCGGCCAGTGTGTGATGGGGAGTCATGCATACTCCAAATGGATTGCCTAAAGCACACAAACAAGAATGCATGCTTACAGTTGCACCAGAGATTCAGATCGCAGCAATAACAACAGCTACAGTCCACTGGTCACTGCTCACCTTGACCACCTCGCCTTGACTGCGGATATGTGGCTTTACTTCCTAAAAATAAAAACAAAGAACAATGCTGTAACAGAGTCACCATTTACACTCCCCCTGCAGAGACAAACAGGGACTGACCTGCTCAGGGCAACCCACTCACCTGGGATGGGGTGCTCTGCCATGGATTTTATCCACCTGCATCTAAAAGCAAGTGAGGACAAACGTCAAAGGGCTGCAGGATAACTTCACAGCTCCACACATCTTGGGTCCATCTACAAATCCCATCTATAATCCAACAACACCCCACACTACAAATTTCAAGCCCCCAGGATTTGTCCTATTACACCAGGCTATGCAGCAGGGCAGAGCAGCTCTGGCACAAATACGTGCAGACACCCGTGACACAGGACACGACATGACAAACAAGGGGGACACAACAAGGACAGCAATCTCTTGGCAAAAATGACTGCAAGGACTGAGAGAACGCAAGATTAGATGACCGAGGTGAGACCGATGAGGCTCAGAGAACCCTGGAGGAAGAATCTGATAAGAGAACAGTTTATTCCAAGAACTACAAAGATGGATGTCTGAGAATCCTATGGGCAGAATCCTCTACCTATCCTTGCATTCTTACGAGCCCTAATCTGCCATAATGGATCCTTGCGATGCACAGCAGTACATACAGCTCAGAAAAAGACCTGCAAAGATATCTGACTGGATGCTCCTAAAGAGAAATTCAGTTCCGATGCCTGTCCAAGATCCTGTGTCAAAAGTCCTGTAGCATTGGTGCCAGGCCAAGAAATGCAGAGATCACAGATGCTAAGAATGATGCCAGGGTTTCTGTTAGGCCCCTCAAAGGGCTAAGGGAAAAGACATGAGACAGCCACACAACACAATGCACAACAGCCACATGACAAAACACACCGGGACTGCCCTCCTCTGCTCAGCTCAGCACTGGGACCAAAAGTGACACTTCGCTTTTGTGTGGCCTCAAGACAACATTTCCTGGATATCCTCAGCTCCAAAGCCGACTCAAAAATCCCTCCTGGCACGTCCTGACACAGCAACCCCCTTCCATCCCCTCTAAGTCACAGCCCTCAACTTATCTTTTGGCTCTCCAGGAATGAGAATCCACATCAGGTGCAAAGCAAGGCCACCAGGCTGTCTGGGAGGTTCCTGCTGTCACCGGGCTGCTGTCTCCTAGTCTGTCAAGATAAAGGAAACCAGACATCAGTGCATCATCTTAGCAACATATCGACCAAAACCTGAAAATTCTGCTACTCAACGCCGCCTAAGAACGACCGGGTCCTCGGCCCGCACGCTTCGGCTGTGCTCCGAGACCGATGCAGTCATCGCAGGGTACGCCTGGGTAAGGAGGAGACGAGGTGATGTAGGATAGCTGAGAATTGAGTGGACCCCGGCTTCTCCTCGATACCTCCCCGACTCACCACGACTCCTCGGCCATTCCTGAGGGCTACCCAGAAGCAACCTTTAAATAGAAAATTTCAAGGCTTCATCACAGGGTCCTGCAATACCTCCACAGGGCTCATGAGACCAGCAAACCTGGTCAATCGGCTGGTTGGTGACAGGGGCTTGGCATAACCTGAGCAGATTGCCTAAGGCACACAGACAAGAACAGAGGCTTAGAGCTGCACCACAACTTGAGACCTGAGCAATAACAACTGCTTCTATCCACTACTCACCTTGACCACGTCAACTTGACTGTTGCTCTATCACTTTACTTCCTAAAATAAAAAAAAAAGAACAATGCTGTAACAGAGTCACCATCTACACTCCCCCTGCAGAGACAAACAGGGACTGACCTGCTCAGGGCAACCCACGCACCTGGGATGGGCTGCTCTGCCATGGATTTTATCCATCTGCATCTGAAAGAAAGTTAGGAAAAATGTCAAAGGGCTGCAGGACCACTTCACAGCTCCAGACATCTGGGTCAGCCTAGGAATATCATCTAGAGTCCAACTACAGCACACAACAAATTTCAAGCCCCCCAGGATTTGTCCTATTACACCAGGCTATGCAGCAGGGCAGAGCAGCTCCGGCACAAATACGTGCAGACACCCGTGACACAGGACACAACATGACAAACAAGGGGGACACAACAGGGACAGGAATCTCTTGGCAAGAAGAATGACCGCAAGGACTGAGAGAATGCAAGATTAGATGACCGAGATGAGACTGATGGCGAGCTGATGAGGCTCCCAGAACCCTGGAGGAATATCCTGCTAAGACAATGGTTTATTCCAAGAACTACAAAGATGGATGTCTGAGAATCCTACGGTCAGCATCCTCCACCTATCCTTGCATTCTTACAAGCCCTAATCTGCCATAATGGATCCTTGCAAGGTACATACAGCTCAGAACAAGACCTGCAAAGACATCTGACTGGATGCTCCTAAAGAGAGGTGCAATTCTGATGCCTGTCTGAGATCCTGAGTCAAAAGTCCTGTGGCATTGGTGCCAGGCCAAGAAATGCAGAGATCACAGATGCTAAGAATGATGCCAGGGTTTCTGTTAGGCCCCTCAAAGGGCTAAGGGAAAAGACATTAAACAACACATAATGCACAATAGCCACATGACACAACACACGCCGGGACTGCTCTGCCCTGCGCACCTCAGCACTGGGATCAAAAGCGACACTTTGCTTTTGTGTGGGCTCAAGACAACATTTCCTGGATATCCTCAGCTCCAAAGCTGACTCAAAAATACCACCTGATGAGTCCTGACACAGCAACCCCCTTCCATCCCCTCTGTAAGTCACAGCCCTCAACTTATCTCTTGGCTCTCCAGGAATGAGAATCCACATCAGGTGCAAAGCAAGGCCACCAGGCTGTCTGGGAGGTTCCTGCTGTCACCGGGCTGCTGTCTCCTAGTCTGTCAAGATAAAGGAAACCAGACATCAGTGCATCATCTTAGCAACATATCGACCAAAACCTGAAAATTCTGCTACTCAACGCCTCCTAAGAACGACCGGGTCCTCGGCCCGCACTCTTCGGCCGTGCTCTGAGACCGATGCAGTCATCGCAGGGTACGCCTGGGTAAAGAGGAGACGAGGTGATGTAGCATAGCTGAGAACTGAGCGGACCCCAGCTCCTCCTCAATACCCCCCAACTCACCATGGCTCGTTGCCCATTCCTGAGGGCTACCCAGAAGCAACCTTTAAATAGAAAATTTCAAGGCTTCATCACAGGGTCCTGCAATACCTCCACAGGGCTCATGAGAGCAGCAAACCTGGTCAATCGGCTGGTTGGTGACAGGGGCTTGGCATAACCTGAGTAGATTGCCTAAGGCACACAGACAAGAACAGAGGCTTAGAGCTGCACCACAACTTGAGACCTGAGCAATAACAACTGCTTCTATCCACTACTCACCTTGACCACTTCAACTTGACTGTTGCTCTATCACTTTACTTCCTAAAATAAAAAAAAAAAAGAACAATGCTGTAACAGAGTCACCATCTACACTCCCCCTGCAGAGACAAACAGGGACTGACCTGCTCAGGGCAACCCACGCACCTGGGATGGGCTGCTCTGCCATGGATTTTATCCATCTGCATCTGAAAGAAAGTTAGGAAAAATGTCAAAGGGCTGCAGGACCACTTCACAGCTCCAGACATCTGGGTCAGCCTAGGAATATCATCTAGAGTCCAACTACAGCACACAACAAATTTCAAGCCCCCCAGGATTTGTCCTATTACACCAGGCTATGCAGCAGGGCAGAGCAGCTCCGGCACAAATACGTGCAGACACCCGTGACACAGGACACAACATGACAAACAAGGGGGACACAACAGGGACAGGAATCTCTTGGCAAGAAGAATGACCGCAAGGACTGAGAGAATGCAAGATTAGATGACCGAGATGAGACTGATGGCGAGCTGATGAGGCTCCCAGAACCCTGGAGGAATATCCTGCTAAGACAATGGTTTATTCCAAGAACTACAAAGATGGATGTCTGAGAATCCTACGGTCAGCATCCTCCACCTATCCTTGCATTCTTACAAGCCCTAATCTGCCATAATGGATCCTTGCAAGGTACATACAGCTCAGAACAAGACCTGCAAAGACATCTGACTGGATGCTCCTAAAGAGAGGTGCAATTCTGATGCCTGTCTGAGATCCTGAGTCAAAAGTCCTGTGGCATTGGTGCCAGGCCAAGAAATGCAGAGATCACAGATGCTAAGAATGATGCCAGGGTTTCTGTTAGGCCCCTCAAAGGGCTAAGGGAAAAGACATTAAACAACACATAATGCACAATAGCCACATGACACAACACACGCCGGGACTGCTCTGCCCTGCGCACCTCAGCACTGGGATCAAAAGCGACACTTTGCTTTTGTGTGGGCTCAAGACAACATTTCCTGGATATCCTCAGCTCCAAAGCTGACTCAAAAATACCACCTGATGAGTCCTGACACAGCAACCCCCTTCCATCCCCTCTGTAAGTCACAGCCCTCAACTTATCTCTTGGCTCTCCAGGAATGAGAATCCACATCAGGTGCAAAGCAAGGCCACCAGGCTGTCTGGGAGGTTCCTGCTGTCACCGGGCTGCTGTCTCCTAGTCTGTCAAGATAAAGGAAACCAGACATCAGTGCATCATCTTAGCAGCATATCGACCAAAACCTGAAAATTCTGCTACTCAACGCCTCCTAAGAACGACCGGGTCCTCGGGCCGCACGCTTCGGCTGTGCTCCGAGACCGATGCAGTCATCGCAGGGTACGCCTGGGTAAAGAGGAGACGAGGTGATGTAGGATAGCTGAGAATTGAGTGGACCCCGGCTTCTCCTCGATACCTCCCCGACTCACCACGACTCCTCGGCCATTCCTGAGGGCTACCCAGAAGCAACCTTTAAATAGAAAATTTCAAGGCTTCATCACAGGGTCCTGCAATACCTCCACAGGGCTCATGAGACCAGCAAACCTGGTCCATTGGCCGGTTGGTGACAGGGGCTTGGCATAACCTGAGTAGATTGCCTAAGGCACACAGACAAGAACAGAGGCTTAGAGCTGCACCACAACTTGAGACCTGAGCAATAACAACAGCTGCAGTCCACTGCTCACCTTGACCACTTCAACTTGACTGTTGCTATATGGCTTTACTTCCTAAAATAAAGAAAAAGAAAAATGTTGTAACAGAGTCACCATTTACACTTCCCCTGCAGAGACAAACAGGGACTGATCCGCTCAGGGCAACCCACGCACCTGGGATGGGCTGCTCTGCCATGGATTTTATCCATCTGCATCTGAAAGAAAGTTAGGACAAAGGTCAAAGGGCTTCACACCTCCAGACATCTTGGGTCAACCTAGGAATACTATCTAGAGTCAAACTACACCCCACACTACAAATTTCACGCCCCCAGGATTTGTCCTATCACACCAGGCTATGCAGCAGGGCAGAGCAGCTCCGGCACAAATACGTGCAGACAACCGTGACACAGGACAGGACAAACATGGGGGACACAACAGGGACAGGAATCTATTGGCAAGAAGAATGACTGGAAGGATTGAGAGAATGCAAAATGAGAGGACTGAGGTGAGACCGATGGTGAGCCGATGAGGCTCAGAGAGCCCTGGTAGGAAGAAGATGCTAACTGAATGATTTGTTTTAAGAACTGCAAAGATGGATGCCTGTGAATTCTATAGTCAGAATCCTCTACCTATCCTCGCATTCTTACAAGTCCTAATCTGCGATAATGGATCCTTGCAAGGTACATACAGCTCAGAACAAGACCTGCAAAGACATCTGATTGGATGCTCCTAAAGAGAGGTGCAATTCTGATGCCTATCTGAGCTCCTGAGTCAAAAGTCCTGTGGCATTGGTGCCAGGGCAAGAAATGCAGACATCACAGATGCTAAGAATGATGCCAGGGTTTCTGATAGGCCCCTCAAAGGGCTAAGGTAAAAGACATGAGAAAGCCAAACACACAGAACGCACAATAGACAACTGACAAGATACACTCCAGGACTGCTCTGCCCTGCACACCTCAGCACTGGGATCAAAAGCGACACTTTGCTTTTCTGTGGCCTAAGGGGCCAATTCTTGGACATCCCCAACTCCAAAGCAGACTCAAAAATCCCTCCCTGTGAGTCCCAACCCAGCACCCCACTATCATCCCCTCTATGGGTCACAGCCATCGACTTATCTGCAGATGCCACTCCGTGTCAGGTGCAAAAGACCTCCCCTCGCCATCTGGGAAGTTCCTGCTGTCACCGGGCCGTTGCCTCTTAGTCAGCCGCATTCGAGAAAACAGAGCATCAATGCTCTATCGTGGCAGCACATCGGCCAAAACCCAACAATTCTGCTACTCACCATTCCCCTAGCAATGCCTGGGTCCCTTATGAATGCCGCACGCTTCGGCTGCGCTCGGAGGCTGACGCCGTCATCACAGGGTCCGCCTAAGTTAAGAGGAGAGAAGGTGATGTGGCATTGGTGACACCAGAGTGGACCCTCACTCCTCCTCCCTATTCCCCAACTCACTGCAACTCCTCAGCCACGGCCAAAGGCTACCCGGGTGACACCTTTAAATAGGAAAGGCAGAGGCTTCATCACCAAGTCCTGTAATACTTCCACAGGGCTCACAAGAGCAATGATCACAGTCCATCGGCCAGTGTGTGATGGGGAGTTATGCATACTCCAAATGGATTGCCTAAAGCACACGCAAACGAGAATGCATGCTTACAGTTGCACCAGAGATTCAGATCGCAGCAATAACAACAGCTACAGTCCACTGGTCACTGCTCACCTTGACCACCTCGCCTTGACTTCTGATATGTGGCTTTACTTCCTAAAAATAAAAACAAAGAACAGTGCTGTAACAGAGTCACCATTTACACTCCCCCTGCAGAGACAAACAGGGACTGACCTGCTCAGGGCAACCCACTCACCTGGGATGGGGCGCTCTGCCATAGATTTTATCCATCTGCATCTGAAAGAAAGTTAGGAAAAATGTCAAAGGGCTGCAGGACCACTTCACAGCTCCAGACATCTTGGGTCAACCTATGAATATCCAACTAGAGTCCAACTACAGCCCACACTACAAATTTCGAGTCCCTGAGACTTGTCCTATCGCACCAGACTCTGCAGCAGGGCAGAGCAGCTCCGGCAAAAATATGTGCAGACACCCGTGACACAGGACATGACAAACAATAGGGACACTAAATACAACACATTATGCTCCACACCGTGTGAGGCAAGGATGAGAAAAAATTTCCTGGCAAGATTTATAATGGCAAGGACCAAGAGAACGGCAAAAGAGATGACTGATGCTAAGGTGACAGTGGATGGAGGAGGCTCCTCCAATGAGCACAAGAAAAGACTAGAACAGAGTGACCTGTTCTAAGAACTGTTGGTCATGATGATCAAGATGGCTGTGAGACAATGCTATGTTTAAAATGTTCTCCGTATCACACAACCTTATAAGCCCCTGGATATTACAGCTCATGGCTGGAAAGGATGGATGGTGATACAGCCAGGCACAAGGCCTCAAGAGACATCTGACTCGATGCTTCTGAGATGTGACTCGGAGACGCAGTCAAGCCCCCCGGTAAAAGAACGAATGATATCGGCATCCTGCCGAGAAGTGCAAGCCTTCGAGAACCTAGAGATGATGGCTGATGCTTGTGGTAAGGGTCTTGACAGGAAAAGGCAGAAATATCTGATCCAAGAAGCCCCAAACACACAGTAGGTAACAGTACACCGGACAACACAACATAGACCGGAACTGTTCTGCACTGCGCACCCTACGGCTGCATTCAGAGGTAGAGCGTCTCCCTTATGCTGTCTTAAGTGGCCACTTACAGGACATCCCTTTACCCTCTGCTAATTTTTAAATCTGTCCCAGGAATTCCCCACCCACTACTCTCCTATCCTCCCATCTCCAGGCCGTGGCCCCCGACTTATCTTTTGGATGACTGGTGATGTGAATCCATGTTGGACCTGAAATGAGTCTGCCTCAGAGCAGGTCTGCCATGGTCACCTGTTACCCTCTCAGTCAGCTGCAATAAAGTAAACCAAAAACAATGTATGAGTTTTGTGTTATGTGGGCCAAATCCCAGCAAGTCAGCTACTTGCCTTCTCCTGAGCATGCCAGGGTCCTTGAGTCTCCAGCTTCATCCTGAGTCCAAGGCTGTGGCTGTTATTATGAGTAGCACCTGGATTAGAGAGAGGCAAAGTTACATGGCATTTCTGTGACTACAGTGGATGAGCTTGTGTGCTGTAAGCCATGTGAATGCTTCTGCTACAATTGTGAAAAGCCTTGGGGGGGCCCTCAAATAGACACTGTTTCTTACTCTGCTGCCTTCAAAACCCCCCACAATAACTCCTAACCTGATACCTGCTCACCTTCCCTCTCCTAATCACAATCCTCAACTCATCTGAAGCCTCAGTCTCAAACATCATGTTTGACACAATGCAGATGCCTTTTGTGACATGATGGAAGTTGTGCTCCTCCTAAGGAAAAAAAAAAAAAAAACAACTAAAAAGAAAACCAGAAATTACAAAAGCACCTTACCATCCCTAAACATACAATCCAGTATCACAAACCTAAATACTCCCTGTGTTCAGTACTGCTTTCTTCACAGTACCTTCAAAGCCTCTGTTGCTCCACGTGCCCAAAAGCACCTGCTGAAAACAAGCTGAGATAAGCTGAAAGAGCCTCTTCACCAAAATGAGAGCAAAGCTCTTATCCCAGCAGATCCCAGAGAGGGAATGAAGCCCCTCTGCAAAGGCTGGGGTTAATATACCCCTGATGGTGCCCGCCTCTCATTCCCATGGCACCCAGGAAAAAGGAGGGGGCAAATCCCACCGGGTATAAAAGCCCTCAGAGTAGCTGCAGCTGTTTGGCTCCTCTGACTTGAATTCAAGGGGGCTAAAGGGCTTGTTATAGGAGAAAATTCTTCAGGGAAATGACAACACTTTCCTTTTTGCTGCAGCTACTTAGAGCAAAAGGGCAGAAAACTGGTAAGAAATAAAACTTTGTATTTAGGCAGTATAGCTAGATACATTGGGTAATTTGCTGTTACCTTACAAAATTATTTCTTTAGTGTCTGCTAAGTAGTACTTCGTGTGTGGCTAAGGTGGGTGGAGAGGAATGATATGAATATTCCAAGTCTCCTTAGGACCTTTATGAGGTCTACATTATAAATAAAATATAAATTAAAAAAAAACTCTCCTAGGCGATGTAAGGGTTAAGTACATGCCAGGCTCACCCTTCTCTGGGATATTTGGTCCTAGGGCACAGAAAAGGTAGCCTGAAATGTAGTATTAAACCCTTAAAATGCTGAAAAAGGCAGAGCTTCCTTCAAGTGAACCCCTTAAAAGAATGAAATGGGGCAGCTGCCTTCACTGAAACTGATAAAATGGTAAATAAATGGCTTCTTCCCTTTAATTTAATCCCCTAAAAATTTGGGAAAAGCAGGGGTTCCCTCACTTTAAAACTCTCCAGAGATAAAAAAGAGGGATTTTTCCCTCAATCCAAACCCTTAAGAAGGAGGGGCAACTGGACTTCCTCCTCAATTTAAGCCTTAGGATAACAAAAAGGAGGCATTACCCTTAATTTAAACCCATAAAAAACATTAAGGTTTCCCCCTTCCATTTAAACTGGAAAATAACAGAAAATGGGGACTCCCTGTCAATTAACACCCCTAACACCACAGGCAAGGCAGGGATGCTTTCAACTGAGACCATTAAAATTGCAAGGGAAGCAGATTCCCTCACAATTTGCACAGAGAAAATATTGGAAAAGGAAGCTTTTTTCTCTCACTTTAAACCCCTTTTTTCTTACTAACCCCCCTCTTTTCTGGGACTACTCTGGAGGGCCTGGGGGCTCTGGGGAGGGACTGACACAGTAAAAGGGGAAATTCAAAAGCTCTCTCCTGGAACCCCACATGCTGCCTGCCCTGCTCAGGTGCTGCCCCTTGGCAAGAGAGTTCTTCCTTTGGCATTTTCTCAAAGCGATGCTCTGTGCCTGGGTGGGTCCGGCTGCTCCCTGGTCCCTGCTGAATGCTCCAATCATAGCTCCTGGAGGGAGGCTTGGATACCCCCGTTAGCCCCTCGGGAAGAGCAGCTCCCTGTGCGGGTGTGCCCGGGTAGCACTCTGAAAGCGGCTACTCACACGGGGGGCTGCTGGACCTTGGAGTGGGGGCTGAGGTGAAGAAAGGTCCTGTGGGGAGTTCCCTCCCCTACAAATCCCTTTGTATGCCCCTTAAACAATGGGGTGCCAGACTTTCCTTTCCAAGGAAATTAATAGTCTTTTTTGTCTGTGTGCCTGTGGCCAAATCTGGGATTCTGCCTCCAAAATTGCACAGAACAATTTCTCACAGACTGCAGCTGAACACCAAGAACTCTTGCTGCCCTTGGAGTTCTTCTGCAAACAGACATCGGCATGCAGCAGGGGTGAGTTGGGTTTTACAGCAAAGAAGGCCGGTGCAGGATTTCTCCAGGAGCAAAGCTGCCCCCACCAAGCGCTAGAGCTGTCCTGGCAGCGCCAAGCACCTCCTGCAAACTGGCATCAGGAAACTCAGGGGGTGAGTTTTTCTGCGCAGAATTTCTCCCAGACCAGAGCTGAGAGCATCTAACCCTAAACAAACCAACTTGGCTGGGTCTAAAACTTACAGCCTTTGCACCGGCAGCGTGGGACCCAACCTGCTGTGCCACCACTGGCCCCTTTCTAAAGCATTCCACTGCAGTCCTAAAACTTTGCCTTTTCAGAGGGTGTTTCCTCTGACCCTGACCATAATCTTCAAAATATGCTCAAGAATCCTACAATACCTTGAAAAAAGCCCCAACAATACCCTAAAAAATCGCAAAGAAGTCCTTGAAAACGTTCCAACATCGCCTAAATATCTTTTAAAGTCCGGGGAAAAAACCTCAAAAACACATGTTCAGCCTCCAAACTCTACCTCTTGCTCTCTAGCCTGCAGTTGTTGTCCCTACCTTTTTGCAGTGGGTCTTCTTGTCCTTGGAGGGCTCATCCCTGTCCTGGTGTGAGGGTTGCTGTCTTGTCCCACTGGGAGGGTTCCGCTCTCCTCTCGCTGTTGGGGTTGCTGGGTTGTGCTGCTGTTGGGGGAAAAGGCTGTTGTTAGAGGGGCTGGTTAGGATGAGGCTAGAGCTGGGCTGAGGGGTGCAGCACCTGAACCCTAACTTGTCTCTTAAGCTGTACCCTGTAGCCCTGATCTCCCCTGGACTGTCCAGCCCTCAAGCCTTCTCCCTTTACCCCTCAACCCCTCCCTCTGCCCCCCAGCCCTCAGGCTCTGTGTGTAACCATCAAGCCCCCCTCTCAGCTGCCCCTCAGCTCCTGTGTGTCACCCTTAATCCCTCTAATTTACCCCTCAGACCCCTGCTTCTCTGTGTCACCCTCCAGCTGCCCCTGCCACCCTCAGCATCTCTGTGTGTCACCCGCTGTCCCCTCTCACTGTTCCTCCCTAGGCTCCCAGTGTGTCACCCTCAAGCCCCCATAGTGCCCCTCAAGCTACCCCTCAGCCTCCATGTGTCGTACCATGAAAAGACCCTAAAAATTCCCTAAAAGACCCCTAGTTGTCAAAGTGTCCTAAAACCCCCACAAAAACCTAAAAATAGCCTCAGAATACCCTTAAAATACATTAAAAATACCCTACTCTTAAAAACCCCTAAAATTCCCCAAAGAACTTTTAGAAATCCCTAAATATACCCTAAATGGTCCTAAAAGAGCTCTAAAAATACCCCAAAAACCCTTAAAATGCCCTAATAAGACTCTAAAAAAACCTAAAAATTCCCTCCAATGCCCTAAAAATACCCTAGTCCTAAAAAAGTCCTCCACATACCCTCAATAGTCCTAAAAAAGCCCCAAGAACAACCAACCTCCCCAAAAAAATTCTAAAAAGTACTAAGGAAGCCCTTAAATACCCTAACAATCTTTTAAAAGCCCTGAAAAAGCCCTAAAAGTATCCTAAACATTCCCCAAAAATTCCTAAAAATACTCCTGCAAAAATCCCCTAAAATATCCTCTTAAAGCTCTGAAGAAAAGAAAATATTAAAAAAACCCTAAAAACTGCTCAGCCCCAAACTCCTACCTGTCACTCTCTAGCCCACAAAGATCATTGTTACCTTTTTATTAGGGTCACTGCCTGCGGCTGCTGGGAGAGCTCTGGGACTGACCCAGCATTAGGGTTGCTGCCTTGAGCTGCTGTTGGGGAAAACTGGTGTGCTACAGGTGCTGTTTAGGGTGAGCTTACAGTTGGGGTAAGGGCTGCTGCAACTGTACCCTAAACCTACCTGGTATCCTGTGTCCTGTCCTTTGTACCCCTAACCCTCAGTGTCAGCTCTCCCCCTGTCAAGCCCTCCCTTCTTTGCCACTCAGCCCACAATGTCTGTGTGTCACCCTAAGCCCACCGAAACTGTCCCTTGGCCCCCTAAATTCCACCGTACACTCTCCACCCGGGTAGGGGTGGTTTCTAGGGTGAGGTTAGGGGTGGTGTGAGGGCTGGTTCACCTGTCACCCTCAGGCACCTGCTCCCCCTCAGCCCCTTCTTGTCACCCTCAAGTTCCCTAGAGTAGCCTCAGCTTGTCTGTGACACCCTGAAGTCCCCCAGTTGCTCCTAAAGACCCCTTCTGCCTCTCAGCTGCCCCCATCCTCTGTGTCACCCTCCACCCCCCTCCCCTCAGCCCCTTGTGACACCCTGCAGCCCAGCGACCTTGTCCCTGCCTGTCTTCTTTGGGTGCTGTCCTGCTGCGGGAGCTGCACCGTCCTCCGAGGGCTCAGGTTCCCACGTGCTGCTGGACGGGACTGGCACGTGGGCGGTGAGTGCAGTAATGGAGGGAGCACAGCGTGGTGGGGAGGGGTTAAGGGCGGAGTGAAGGATGGAGCGAGGGCGGGCTGGGAAACAGAGTAGGGGTTAGTGGCGGAGGAGGGGACACAGCAGTAGGGGGCTGAGGGGGGGAGGTAAGGGTTGGGAGGAAGCACCCCATAACTCCGAGACCAAATCTGCAGACAGCGAGAACCCTGAGTGACCTGGGAGGGCCACACGCCTTCGGCAAACTGATGTAAGGAGACTGGCGTGGTGAGTTTTGTTTCCCCTGGAAAAGGGCCGGCATTTGTGTGTATGGGCCTGTGCCCTGCCCAGGACCTTTGGTCCCGAGTGGGCTGTCACCTGCTAAAATTCCAAACAGCTCAGGTGAGACAGGGGGTTGGAAATTTAACTTGGGGTAGAAACCAGTTTTGGATATAGCTGAAGTCTGCTGGTTAAACTTGTGTAGTCTGTTAGCTTGTGTGCTTGCAAAAAGGCCTGCAGAGAGAACAAAGAAAGTTCAAGGCCACTTAGAAAGGAATGCAAGCATCCAAGCTGAAGAGGAGGCCCCCACCGTCGGAAAAAGTGAATCTGGGTTGCAAGTGAGTGCACGGCCTCAACCCTGTGTGAGTAAAAGTTGGAAGTTTTGCAGGCAGCCGTCGCCGAGTGCTGCCGGGGGTGGAGGGGTCCCCGGTGGACAGGGCAACATGGGAGGGGTGTAATTTTAACTCCAGTCTCGAGACACACCTGAGATGGCTCCTTTAGGATAAGACTATGTACATATAGAAGCAATTCCTCACTTTCATCCTATGTTTTTTAACCCCCAAAAGTTGAATACATAACACAAGCAATGTACAGGACCCTTTCCAAGCCCAAATGATTTTAGCTCTTGACCCGCAAGCTATACTTCAATACCTTATCTGTTCTTCCACCTCCAGCAGCGTATTTCTCCAGCTCTGCCAGCGAAAACTACTCCAGATTTAAAGGGCAGGATCTTAGGCATAACTCCTGCTCTGCAACACTTCAGCTCCTGCCCGAGGCGCTGTAAACCCACCCCACCATCAATATCCCAGCCCCAGTGTGATTTCAGCTGTCACCCAGCAATGCCCAGTCACTGTGCCAGCCCCTGCCTCATTTCAACCGGATGCCCAGAGCCTTGTTCTCAGCGCTACATTTCTTTTTCCCTTTTTATTCAGAATCCCAGCCTTGCCATGCACTTGCCAGCCCCAGAGTGACTTTGTCTCCATCCCTGGAAGTGCCATCGCAGACCCAGGTAACATCCCAATATCGGCGGGGGTTTTAGGCATATTGCTGCAGCCCACTTTTCCCCTCCACACATCCTGTTCTACTAACAGTCCCAATACCCTGCGCCTGCATCCATGTCACAGGCCTAGAGTCATTTTGGCGCAAGCATGCTAGAGTCTGTGTACTGATCCTACTGTTCATTCCCCTGTACAATCCCGGTCCCAGCCGTGCAGCAATGACAGGTCCAGGCCCAGTGATTTCAGCTCTTTCAGCTCTTGACCCACAAGCTTTATTTGACTGCCAGCTCTGTTCTTCCAGCTCCAGATCTGTGCTCCTTCCTCTTCAAAGGGCAGCATCTTGGTCCTTTAGGTTTCCACCCACAATCCCAGCCCCAGAGTTTTTACGGCTCCATCTCTAGAAGTGCCATCACAGACCCAGGCACTATGCCAGCATCGGCTGGGGATTTAGGCATATTGCTGCAGCCCCCTTTTCCCCTCCGCACATCCTGTTCTACTTACAGTCCCAATACCAAGCCCCTGCATCCATGTCACAGGCCTAGAGTCATTTTGGTGCAAGCATGCTAGAGTCTGTGTACTGATCCTACTGTTCATTCCCCTGTACAATCCCGGTCCCAGCCGTGCAGCAATGACAGGTCCAGGCCCAGTGATTTCAGCTCTTTCAGCTCTTGACCCACAAGCTTTATTTGACAGGCAGCTCTGTTCTTGCAGCTCCAGCTCCGCTCTTCTGCGGCTTCTAAGGGCAGCATCTTGGTCTGGGCCCCAGCTCTGGAGCACTTCAGCTCCTCCCCGTGGGGCTGTAAGCCCACCGCACCATCAATATCCCAGCCCCAGTGTGATTTCAGCTGCCACCCAGCAATCCCTAGCCACTATGCCAGCCCCTGCCTCATTTCAATCAGATGCCCACAGCCTTGTTCTCAGCTCTGCATTTCTGTTTCCCTTTTTCATGCACAATCCCAGCCTTGCCATGCACTTGCCCGCCCCACATGGATTTTGCCTCCATCCCTGGAAGTGCCATCACAGACCCAGGCACTATGCCAGCATCGGCTGGGGATTTAGGCATATTGCTGCAGCCCCATTTTCCCCTCCACACATCCTGTTCTACGTACAGTCCCAATACCAAGCCCCTCCATCCCTGTCACAGGCCTAGAGTCATTTTGGCGCAAGAATGCTAGAATCTGTGTACTGATCCTACTGTTCGTTCCCCTGTACAATCCCGGTCCCAGCCGTGCAGCAATGACAGGTCCAGGCCCAGTGATTTCAGCTCTTTCAGCTCTTGACCCACAAGCTTTATTTGACTGCCAGCTGTGTTCTTCCAGCTCCAGATCTGCGCTCCTTCCTCTTCAAAGGGCAGCATCTTGGTCCTTTAGGTTTCCACCCACAATCCCAGCCCCAGAGTTTTTACGGCTCCATCTCTAGAAGTGCCATCACAGACCCAGGCACTATGCCAGCATCGGCGGGGGATTTAGGCATATTGCTGCAGCCCCCTTTTCCCCTCCGCACATCCTGTTCTACTTACAGTCCCAACACCAAGCCCCTGCATCCATGTCACAGGCCTAGAGTCATTTTGGCGCAAGCATGCTAGAGTCTGTGTACTGATCCTACTGTTCGTTCCCCTGTACAATCCCGGTCCCAGCCGTGCAGCAATGACAGGTCCAGGCCCAGCGATTTCAGCTCTTTCAGTTCTTGACCCACAAGCTTTATTTGACTGCCCGCTCTGTTCTTGCAGCTCCAGCTCCGCTCTTCTGCGGCTTCTAAGGGCAGCATCTTGGTCTGGGCCCCAGCTCTGGAGCACTTCAGCTCCTGCCCGTGGGGCTGTAAGCCCACCCCAACATCAATATCCCAGCCCCAGTGTGATTTCAGCTGCCACCCAGCAATGCCCAGTCACTGTGCCAGCCCCTGCCTCATTTCACCTGGATGACCACAGCCTTGTTCTCAGCTCTGTATTTTTGTTTCCTTTTTCATGCACAACCCTAGGCTTGCCATCCACCTGCCAAACCCTCAGTGATTTTGTCTCCATCCCTGGAAGCGCCATCACAGACCCAGGTAAGATCCCAACATCGGCGGGGGATTTAGGCATATTGCTGCAGCCCACTTTTCCCCTCCGCACATCCTGTTCTACTTACAGTCCCAATACCAAGCCCCTGCATCCAAGTCACAGACCTAGAGTGATTATGGCGCAGGAATCCTAGAGTCTGTGAGCCAAGCCTACAGTTCATGGCCCTGTGCAGACCCGGTCCCAGCCATGCAGTAATGACAGGTAATGGCCCAGCGATTTCAGCTCATTCAGCTCTTGACCCACAGGCTTTACTTGACAGGCAGCTCTGTTCTTGCAGCTCCAGCTCTGCTCTTCTGCGGCTTCTAAGGGCAGCATCTTGGTCTGGGCCCCAGCTGTGCAACACTTCAGCTCTTGTTCGTGGGGCTGTAAGCCCACTCAACCATCAATATCCCAGCCCCAGTGTGATTTCAGCTGACACCCAGCAATCCGCAGTCACTATGCCAGCCTCTGACTTATTTCAATCAGATGCCCACAGCCTGGTTCTCAGCTCTGCATTTCTGTTTCCCTTTTTCATGCACAATCCCAGCCTTGCCATGCACTTGCCAACACCTCAGTCATTTTGTCTCCATCCCTGGAAGTGCGATCACAGACCCAGTTAACATCCCAGCATCGGCGGGAGTTTTAGGCACCTTGCTGCAGCCCCCTTTTCCCCTCCACACATCCTGTTCTACTAACAGTCCCAATACACTGTGCCTGTATGCATGTCACAGGCCTAGACTCATTTTGGCGCAAGAATGCTAGAGTCTGTGTACCGATCCTATAGTTCATTCCCCTGTGCTGTCCCGGTCCCAGCCGTGCAATAAGTAGAGCCTGATGCCCAGTGATGTCAGCCCTTTCAGCTCTTGACCCACAAGCTTTATTTGACTGCCAGCTCTGTTCTTGCAGCTTCAGCTCCGCTCTTCTGCGGCTTCTAAGGGCTGCATCTTGGTCTGGGCCCCAGCTGTGCAACACTTCAGCTCCTGCCCGTGAGGCAGTAAGCCCACCCCACCATCAATATCCCAGCCCCAGTGTGATTTCAGCTGCCACCCAGCAATGCCCAGTCACTATGCCAGCCCCTGCCTCATTTCAACCGGATGCCCAGAGCCTTGTTCTCAGCGCTACATTTCTTTTTCCCTTTTTATTCAGAATCCCAGCCTTGCCATGCACTTGCCAGTCCCAGAGTGACTTTGTCTCCATCCCTGGAAGTGCCATCACAGACCCAGGTAAGATCCCAATATTGGCGGGGGTTTTAGGCATATTGCTGCAGCGCACTTTTCCCCTCCACACATCCTGTTCTACTAACAGTCCCAATACCCAGCCCCTGCATCCATGTCACAGGCCTAGAGTCATTTTGGCGCAAGAATACTAGAGTCTGTGTACTGATCCTACTGTTCATTCCCCTGTACAATCCCGGTCCCAGCCGTGCAGAAATGACAGGTCCAGGCCCAGTGATTTCAGCTCTTTCAGCTCTTGACCCACAAACTTTATTTGACTGCCAGCTGTGTTCTTCCAGCTCCAGATCTGCGCTCCTTCCTCTTCAAAGGGCAGCATCTTGGTCCTTTAGGTTTCCACCCACAATCCCAGCCCCAGAGTTTTTACGGCTCCATCTCTAGAAGTGCCATCACAGACCCAGGCACTATGCCAGCATCGTCGGGGGATTTAGGCATATTGCTGCAGCCCCCTTTTCCCCTCCGCACATCCTGTTCTACTTACAGTCCCAATACCAAGCCCCTGCATCCATGTCACAGGCCTAGAGTCATTTTGGCGCAAGAATGCTAGAATCTGTGTACTGATCCTACTGTTCATTCCCCTGTACAATCCCGGTCCCAGCCGTGCAGCAATGACAGGTCCAGGCCCAGTGATTTCAGCTCTTTCAGCTCTTGACCCACAAGCTTTATTTGACTGCCAGCTCTGTTCTTCCAGCTCCAGCTCCGCTCTTCTGCGGCTTCTGAGGGCAGCATCTTGGTCTGGGCCCCAGCTCTGGAGCACTTCAGCTCCTGCCCGTGGGGCTGTAAGCCCACCGCACCATCAATATCCCAGCCCCAGTGTGATTTCAGCTGCCACCCAGCAATCCCTAGCCACTATGCCAGCCCCTGCCTCATTTCAATCAGATGCCCACAGCCTTGTTCTCAGCTCTGCATTTCTGTTTCCCTTTTTCATGCACAATCCCAGCCTTGCCATGCACTTGCCCGCCCCACATGGATTTTGCCTCCATCCCTGGAAGTGCCATCACAGACCCAGGCACTATGCCAGCATCAGCGGGGGATTTAGGCATATTGCTGCAGCCCCCTTTTCCCCTCCGCACATCCTGTTCTACTTACAGTCCCAATACCAAGCCCCTGCATCCATGTCACAGGCCTAGAGTCATTTTGGCGCAAGCATGCTAGAGTCTGTGTACTGATCCTACTGTTCGTTCCCCTGTACAATCCCGGTCCCAGCCGTGCAGCAATGACAGGTCCAGGCCCAGTGATTTCAGCTCTTTCAGCTCTTGACCCACAAGCTTTATTTGACTGCCAGCTGTGTTCTTCCAGCTCCAGATCTGCGCTCCTTCCTCTTCAAAGGGCAGCATCTTGGTCCTTTAGGTTTCCACCCACAATCCCAGCCCCAGAGTTTTTACGGCTCCATCTCTAGAAGTGCCATCACAGACCCAGGCACTATGCCAGCATCGTCGGGGGATTTAGGCATATTGCTGCAGCCCCCTTTTCCCCTCCGCACATCCTGTTCTACTTACAGTCCCAATACCAAGCCCCTGCATCCATGTCACAGGCCTAGAGTCATTTTGGCGCAAGAATGCTAGAGTCTGTGTACTGATCCTACTGTTCATTCCCCTGTACAATCCCGGTCCCAGCCGTGCAGCAATGACAGGTCCAGGCCCAGTGATTTCAGCTCTTTCAGCTCTTGACCCACAAGCTTTATTTGACAGGCAGCTCTGTTCTTGCAGCTCCAGCTCCGCTCTTCTGCGGCTTCTAAGGGCAGCATCTTGGTCTGGGCCCCAGCTCTGGAGCACTTCAGCTCCTGCCCGTGGGGCTGTAAGCCCACCGCACCATCAATATCCCAGCCCCAGTGTGATTTCAGCTGCCACCCAGCAATCCCTAGCCACTATGCCAGCCCCTGCCTCATTTCAATCAGATGCCCACAGCCTTGTTCTCAGCTCTGCATTTCTGTTTCCCTTTTTCATGCACAATCCCAGCCTTGCCATGCACTTGCCCGCCCCACATGGATTTTGCCTCCATCCCTGGAAGTGCCATCACAGACCCAGGCACTATGCCAGCATCGGCTGGAGATTTAGGCTTATTGCTGCAGCCCCATTTTCCCCTCCGCACGTCCTGTTCTACGTACAGTCCCAATACCAAGCCCCTCCATCCGTGTCACAGGCCTAGAGTCATTTTGGCGCAAGAATGCTAGAATCTGTGTACTGATCCTACTGTTCATTCCCCTGTACAATCCCGGTCCCAGCCGTGCAGCAATGACAGGTCCAGGCCCAGTGATTTCAGCTCTTTCAGCTCTTGACCCACAAGCTTTATTTGACTGCCAGCTGTGTTCTTCCAGCTCCAGATCTGCGCTCCTTCCTCTTCAAAGGGCAGCATCTTGGTCCTTTAGGTTTCCACCCACAATCCCAGCCCCAGAGTTTTTACGGCTCCATCTCTAGAAGTGCCATCACAGACCCAGGCACTATGCCAGCATCGGCGGGGGATTTAGGCATATTGCTGCAGCCCCCTTTTCCCCTCCGCACATCCTGTTCTACTTACAGTCCCAATACCAAGCCCCTGCATCCATGTCACAGGCCTAGAGTCATTTTGGCGCAAGCATGCTAGAGTCTGTGTACTGATCCTACTGTTCGTTCCCCTGTACAATCCCGGTCCCAGCCGTGCAGCAATGACAGGTCCAGGCCCAGTGATTTCAGCTCTTTCAGCTCTTGACCCACAAGCTTTATTTGACTGCCAGCTGTGTTCTTCCAGCTCCAGATCTGCGCTCCTTCCTCTTCAAAGGGCAGCATCTTGGTCCTTTAGGTTTCCACCCACAATCCCAGCCCCAGAGTTTTTACGGCTCCATCTCTAGAAGTGCCATCACAGACCCAGGCACTATGCCAGCATCGTCGGGGGATTTAGGCATATTGCTGCAGCCCCCTTTTCCCCTCCGCACATCCTGTTCTACTTACAGTCCCAATACCAAGCCCCTGCATCCATGTCACAGGCCTAGAGTCATTTTGGCGCAAGCATGCTAGAGTCTGTGTACTGATCCTACTGTTCATTCCCCTGTACAATCCCGGTCCCAGCCGTGCAGCAATGACAGGTCCAGGCCCAGTGATTTCAGCTCTTTCAGCTCTTGACCCACAAGCTTTATTTGACTGCCAGCTGTGTTCTTCCAGCTCCAGATCTGCGCTCCTTCCTCTTCAAAGGGCAGCATCTTGGTCCTTTAGGTTTCCACCCACAATCCCAGCCCCAGAGTTTTTACGGCTCCATCTCTAGAAGTGCCATCACAGACCCAGGCACTATGCCAGCATCGGCTGGGGATTTAGGCATATTGCTGCAGCCCCCTTTTCCCCTCCGCACATCCTGTTCTACTTACAGTCCCAATACCAAGCCCCTGCATCCATGTCACAGGCCTAGAGTCATTTTGGCGCAAGCATGCTAGAGGCTGTGTACTGATCCTACTGTTCATTCCCCTGTACAATCCCGGTCCCAGCCGTGCAGCAATGACAGGTCCAGGCCCAGTGATTTCAGCTCTTTCAGCTCTTGACCCACAAGCTTTATTTGACTGCCAGCTGTGTTCTTCCAGCTCCAGATCTGCGCTCCTTCCTCTTCAAAGGGCAGCATCTTGGTCCTTTAGGTTTTCACCCACAATCCCAGCCCCAGAGTTTTTACGGCTCCATCTCTAGAAGTGCCATCACAGACCCAGGCACTATCCCAGCACCGGCTGGGGATTTAGGCATATTGCTGCAGCCCCATTTTCCCCTCCGCACATCCTGTTCTACTTACAGTCCCAATACCAAGCCCCTGCATCCATGTCACAGGCCTAGAGTCATTTTGGTGCAAGAATGCTAGAGGCTGTGTACTGATCCTACTGTTCATTCCCCTGTACAATCCCGGTCCCAGCCGTGCAGCAATGACAGGTCCAGGCCCAGTGATTTCAGCTCTTTCAGCTCTTGACCCACAAGCTTTATTTGACTGCCAGCTGTGTTCTTCCAGCTCCAGATCTGCGCTCCTTCCTCTTCAAAGGGCAGCATCTTGGTCCTTTAGGTTTCCACCCACAATCCCAGCCCCAGAGTTTTTACGGCTCCATCTCTAGAAGTGCCATCACAGACCCAGGCACTATGCCAGCATCGGCGGGGGATTTAGGCATATTGCTGCAGCCCCCTTTTCCCCTCCGCACATCCTGTTCTACTTACAGTCCCAATACCAAGCCCCTGCATCCATGTCACAGGCCTAGAGTCATTTTGGCGCAAGCATGCTAGAGTCTGTGTACTGATCCTACTGTTCGTTCCCCTGTACAATCCCGGTCCCAGCCGTGCAGCAATGACAGGTCCAGGCCCAGTGATTTCAGCTCTTTCAGCTCTTGACCCACAAGCTTTATTTGACTGCCAGCTGTGTTCTTCCAGCTCCAGATCTGCGCTCCTTCCTCTTCAAAGGGCAGCATCTTGGTCCTTTAGGTTTCCACCCACAATCCCAGCCCCAGAGTTTTTACGGCTCCATCTCTAGAAGTGCCATCACAGACCCAGGCACTATGCCAGCATCGGCGGGGGATTTAGGCATATTGCTGCAGCCCCCTTTTCCCCTCCGCACATCCTGTTCTACTTACAGTCCCAATACCAAGCCCCTGCATCCATGTCACAGGCCTAGAGTCATTTTGGCGCAAGCATGCTAGAGTCTGTGTACTGATCCTACTGTTCATTCCCCTGTACAATCCCGGTCCCAGCCGTGCAGCAATGACAGGTCCAGGCCCAGTGATTTCAGCTCTTTCAGCTCTTGACCCACAAGCTTTATTTGACTGCCAGCTGTGTTCTTCCAGCTCCAGATCTGCGCTCCTTCCTCTTCAAAGGGCAGCATCTTGGTCCTTTAGGTTTCCACCCACAATCCCAGCCCCAGAGTTTTTACGGCTCCATCTCTAGAAGTGCCATCACAGACCCAGGCACTATGCCAGCATCGGCTGGGGATTTAGGCATATTGCTGCAGCCCCATTTTCCCCTCCGCACATCCTGTTCTACTTACAGTCCCAATACCAAGCCCCTGCATCCATGTCACAGGCCTAGAGTCATTTTGGCGCAAGCATGCTAGAGTCTGTGTACTGATCCTATTGTTCGTTCCCCTGTACAATCCCGGTCCCAGCCGTGCAGCAATGACAGGTCCAGGCCCAGTGATTTCAGCTCTTTCAGCTCTTGACCCACAGGCTTTATTTGACTGCCAGCTGTGTTCTTCCAGCTCCAGATCTGCGCTCCTTCCTCTTCAAAGGGCAGCATCTTGGTCCTTTAGGTTTCCACCCACAATCCCAGCCCCAGAGTTTTTACGGCTCCATCTCTAGAAGTGCCATCACAGACCCAGGCACTATGCCAGCATCGGCGGGGGATTTAGGCATATTGCTGCAGCCCCCTTTTCCCCTCCGCACATCCTGTTCTACTTACAGTCCCAATACCAAGCCCCTGCATCCATGTCACAGGCCTAGAGTCATTTTGGCGCAAGCATGCTAGAGTCTGTGTACTGATCCTACTGTTCATTCCCCTGTACAATCCCGGTCCCAGCCGTGCAGCAATGACAGGTCCAGGCCCAGTGATTTCAGCTCTTTCAGCTCTTGACCCACAAGCTTTATTTGACTGCCAGCTGTGTTCTTCCAGCTCCAGATCTGCGCTCCTTCCTCTTCAAAGGGCAGCATCTTGGTCCTTTAGGTTTTCACCCACAATCCCAGCCCCAGAGTTTTTACGGCTCCATCTCTAGAAGTGCCATCACAGACCCAGGCACTATCCCAGCACCAGCTGGGGATTTAGGCATATTGCTGCAGCCCCATTTTCCCCTCCGCACATCCTGTTCTACTTACAGTCCCAATACCAAGCCCCTGCATCCATGTCACAGGCCTAGAGTCATTTTGGTGCAAGAATGCTAGAGGCTGTGTACTGATCCTACTGTTCATTCCCCTGTACAATCCCGGTCCCAGCCGTGCAGCAATGACAGGTCCAGGCCCAGTGATTTCAGCTCTTTCAGCTCTTGACCCACAAGCTTTATTTGACTGCCAGCTGTGTTCTTCCAGCTCCAGATCTGCGCTCCTTCCTCTTCAAAGGGCAGCATCTTGGTCCTTTAGGTTTCCACCCACAATCCCAGCCCCAGAGTTTTTACGGCTCCATCTCTAGAAGTGCCATCACAGACCCAGGCACTATGCCAGCATCGGCGGGGGATTTAGGCATATTGCTGCAGCCCCCTTTTCCCCTCCGCACATCCTGTTCTACTTACAGTCCCAATACCAAGCCCCTGCATCCATGTCACAGGCCTAGAGTCATTTTGGTGCAAGAATGCTAGAGGCTGTGTACTGATCCTACTGTTCATTCCCCTGTACAATCCCGGTCCCAGCCGTGCAGCAATGACAGGTCCAGGCCCAGTGATTTCAGCTCTTTCAGCTCTTGACCCACAAGCTTTATTTGACTGCCAGCTGTGTTCTTCCAGCTCCAGATCTGCGCTCCTTCCTCTTCAAAGGGCAGCATCTTGGTCCTTTAGGTTTCCACCCACAATCCCAGCCCCAGAGTTTTTACGGCTCCATCTCTAGAAGTGCCATCACAGACCCAGGCACTATGCCAGCATCGGCGGGGGATTTAGGCATATTGCTGCAGCCCCCTTTTCCCCTCCGCACATCCTGTTCTACTTACAGTCCCAATACCAAGCCCCTGCATCCATGTCACAGGCCTAGAGTCATTTTGGCGCAAGCATGCTAGAGTCTGTGTACTGATCCTACTGTTCGTTCCCCTGTACAATCCCGGTCCCAGCCGTGCAGCAATGACAGGTCCAGGCCCAGTGATTTCAGCTCTTTCAGCTCTTGACCCACAAGCTTTATTTGACTGCCAGCTGTGTTCTTCCAGCTCCAGATCTGTGCTCCTTCCTCTTCAAAGGGCAGCATCTTGGTCCTTTAGGTTTCCACCCACAATCCCAGCCCCAGAGTTTTTACGGCTCCATCTCTAGAAGTGCCATCACAGACCCAGGCACTATGCCAGCATCGTCGGGGGATTTAGGCATATTGCTGCAGCCCCCTTTTCCCCTCCGCACATCCTGTTCTACTTACAGTCCCAATACCAAGCCCCTGCATCCATGTCACAGGCCTAGAGTCATTTTGGCGCAAGAATGCTAGAGTCTGTGTACTGATCCTACTGTTCGTTCCCCTGTACAATCCCGGTCCCAGCCGTGCAGCAATGACAGGTCCAGGCCCAGTGATTTCAGCTCTTTCAGCTCTTGACCCACAAGCTTTATTTGACTGCCAGCTGTGTTCTTCCAGCTCCAGATCTGCGCTCCTTCCTCTTCAAAGGGCAGCATCTTGGTCCTTTAGGTTTCCACCCACAATCCCAGCCCCAGAGTTTTTACGGCTCCATCTCTAGAAGTGCCATCACAGACCCAGGCACTATGCCAGCATCGGCGGGGGATTTAGGCATATTGCTGCAGCCCCCTTTTCCCCTCCGCACATCCTGTTCTACTTACAGTCCCAATACCAAGCCCCTGCATCCATGTCACAGGCCTAGAGTCATTTTGGCGCAAGCATGCTAGAGTCTGTGTACTGATCCTACTGTTCATTCCCCTGTACAATCCCGGTCCCAGCCGTGCAGCAATGACAGGTCCAGGCCCAGTGATTTCAGCTCTTTCAGCTCTTGACCCACAAGCTTTATTTGACTGCCAGCTGTGTTCTTCCAGCTCCAGATCTGCGCTCCTTCCTCTTCAAAGGGCAGCATCTTGGTCCTTTAGGTTTCCACCCACAATCCCAGCCCCAGAGTTTTTACGGCTCCATCTCTAGAAGTGCCATCACAGACCCAGGCACTATGCCAGCATCGGCGGGGGATTTAGGCATATTGCTGCAGCCCCCTTTTCCCCTCCGCACATCCTGTTCTACTTACAGTCCCAATACCAAGCCCCTGCATCCATGTCACAGGCCTAGAGTCATTTTGGCGCAAGCATGCTAGAGTCTGTGTACTGATCCTACTGTTCATTCCCCTGTACAATCCCGGTCCCAGCCGTGCAGCAATGACAGGTCCAGGCCCAGTGATTTCAGCTCTTTCAGCTCTTGACCCACAAGCTTTATTTGACTGCCAGCTGTGTTCTTCCAGCTCCAGATCTGCGCTCCTTCCTCTTCAAAGGGCAGCATCTTGGTCCTTTAGGTTTTCACCCACAATCCCAGCCCCAGAGTTTTTACGGCTCCATCTCTAGAAGTGCCATCACAGACCCAGGCACTATCCCAGCACCAGCTGGGGATTTAGGCATATTGCTGCAGCCCCATTTTCCCCTCCGCACATCCTGTTCTACTTACAGTCCCAATACCAAGCCCCTGCATCCATGTCACAGGCCTAGAGTCATTTTGGTGCAAGAATGCTAGAGGCTGTGTACTGATCCTACTGTTCATTCCCCTGTACAATCCCGGTCCCAGCCGTGCAGCAATGACAGGTCCAGGCCCAGTGATTTCAGCTCTTTCAGCTCTTGACCCACAAGCTTTATTTGACTGCCAGCTGTGTTCTTCCAGCTCCAGATCTGCGCTCCTTCCTCTTCAAAGGGCAGCATCTTGGTCCTTTAGGTTTCCACCCACAATCCCAGCCCCAGAGTTTTTACGGCTCCATCTCTAGAAGTGCCATCACAGACCCAGGCACTATGCCAGCATCGGCGGGGGATTTAGGCATATTGCTGCAGCCCCCTTTTCCCCTCCGCACATCCTGTTCTACTTACAGTCCCAATACCAAGCCCCTGCATCCATGTCACAGGCCTAGAGTCATTTTGGTGCAAGAATGCTAGAGGCTGTGTACTGATCCTACTGTTCATTCCCCTGTACAATCCCGGTCCCAGCCGTGCAGCAATGACAGGTCCAGGCCCAGTGATTTCAGCTCTTTCAGCTCTTGACCCACAAGCTTTATTTGACTGCCAGCTGTGTTCTTCCAGCTCCAGATCTGCGCTCCTTCCTCTTCAAAGGGCAGCATCTTGGTCCTTTAGGTTTCCACCCACAATCCCAGCCCCAGAGTTTTTACGGCTCCATCTCTAGAAGTGCCATCACAGACCCAGGCACTATGCCAGCATCGGCGGGGGATTTAGGCATATTGCTGCAGCCCCCTTTTCCCCTCCGCACATCCTGTTCTACTTACAGTCCCAATACCAAGCCCCTGCATCCATGTCACAGGCCTAGAGTCATTTTGGCGCAAGCATGCTAGAGTCTGTGTACTGATCCTACTGTTCGTTCCCCTGTACAATCCCGGTCCCAGCCGTGCAGCAATGACAGGTCCAGGCCCAGTGATTTCAGCTCTTTCAGCTCTTGACCCACAAGCTTTATTTGACTGCCAGCTGTGTTCTTCCAGCTCCAGATCTGCGCTCCTTCCTCTTCAAAGGGCAGCATCTTGGTCCTTTAGGTTTCCACCCACAATCCCAGCCCCAGAGTTTTTACGGCTCCATCTCTAGAAGTGCCATCACAGACCCAGGCACTATGCCAGCATCGTCGGGGGATTTAGGCATATTGCTGCAGCCCCCTTTTCCCCTCCGCACATCCTGTTCTACTTACAGTCCCAATACCAAGCCCCTGCATCCATGTCACAGGCCTAGAGTCATTTTGGCGCAAGAATGCTAGAGTCTGTGTACTGATCCTACTGTTCATTCCCCTGTACAATCCCGGTCCCAGCCGTGCAGCAATGACAGGTCCAGGCCCAGTGATTTCAGCTCTTTCAGCTCTTGACCCACAAGCTTTATTTGACAGGCAGCTCTGTTCTTGCAGCTCCAGCTCCGCTCTTCTGCGGCTTCTAAGGGCAGCATCTTGGTCTGGGCCCCAGCTCTGGAGCACTTCAGCTCCTGCCCGTGGGGCTGTAAGCCCTCCGCACCATCAATATCCCAGCCCCAGTGTGATTTCAGCTGCCACCCAGCAATCCCTAGCCACTATGCCAGCCCCTGCCTCATTTCAATCAGATGCCCACAGCCTTGTTCTCAGCTCTGCATTTCTGTTTCCCTTTTTCATGCACAATCCCAGCCTTGCCATGCACTTGCCCGCCCCACATGGATTTTGCCTCCATCCCTGGAAGTGCCATCACAGACCCAGGCACTATGCCAGCATCGGCTGGAGATTTAGGCTTATTGCTGCAGCCCCATTTTCCCCTCCGCACGTCCTGTTCTACGTACAGTCCCAATACCAAGCCCCTCCATCCGTGTCACAGGCCTAGAGTCATTTTGGCGCAAGAATGCTAGAATCTGTGTACTGATCCTACTGTTCGTTCCCCTGTACAATCCCGGTCCCAGCCGTGCAGCAATGACAGGTCCAGGCCCAGTGATTTCAGCTCTTTCAGCTCTTGACCCACAAGCTTTATTTGACTGCCAGCTGTGTTCTTCCAGCTCCAGATCTGCGCTCCTTCCTCTTCAAAGGGCAGCATCTTGGTCCTTTAGGTTTCCACCCACAATCCCAGCCCCAGAGTTTTTACGGCTCCATCTCTAGAAGTGCCATCACAGACCCAGGCACTATGCCAGCATCGTCGGGGGATTTAGGCATATTGCTGCAGCCCCATTTTCCCCTCCGCACATCCTGTTCTACTTACAGTCCCAATACCAAGCCCCTGCATCCATGTCACAGGCCTAGAGTCATTTTGGTGCAAGAATGCTAGAGGCTGTGTACTGATCCTACTGTTCATTCCCCTGTACAATCCCGGTCCCAGCCGTGCAGCAATGACAGGTCCAGGCCCAGTGATTTCAGCTCTTTCAGCTCTTGACCCACAAGCTTTATTTGACTGCCAGCTGTGTTCTTCCAGCTCCAGATCTGCGCTCCTTCCTCTTCAAAGGGCAGCATCTTGGTCCTTTAGGTTTCCACCCACAATCCCAGCCCCAGAGTTTTTACGGCTCCATCTCTAGAAGTGCCATCACAGACCCAGGCACTATGCCAGCATCGGCGGGGGATTTAGGCATATTGCTGCAGCCCCCTTTTCCCCTCCGCACATCCTGTTCTACTTACAGTCCCAATACCAAGCCCCTGCATCCATGTCACAGGCCTAGAGTCATTTTGGCGCAAGCATGCTAGAGTCTGTGTACTGATCCTACTGTTCATTCCCCTGTACAATCCCGGTCCCAGCCGTGCAGCAATGACAGGTCCAGGCCCAGTGATTTCAGCTCTTTCAGCTCTTGACCCACAAGCTTTATTTGACTGCCAGCTCTGTTCTTCCAGCTCCAGATCTGCGCTCCTTCCTCTTCAAAGGGCAGCATCTTGGTCCTTTAGGTTTCCACCCACAATCCCAGCCCCAGAGTTTTTACGGCTCCATCTCTAGAAGTGCCATCACAGACCCAGGCACTATGCCAGCATCGGCGGGGGATTTAGGCATATTGCTGCAGCCCCCTTTTCCCCTCCGCACATCCTGTTCTACTTACAGTCCCAATACCAAGCCCCTGCATCCATGTCACAGGCCTAGAGTCATTTTGGCGCAAGCATGCTAGAGTCTGTGTACTGATCCTACTGTTCGTTCCCCTGTACAATCCCGGTCCCAGCCGTGCAGCAATGACAGGTCCAGGCCCAGTGATTTCAGCTCTTTCAGCTCTTGACCCACAAGCTTTATTTGACTGCCAGCTCTGTTCTTCCAGCTCCAGATCTGCGCTCCTTCCTCTTCAAAGGGCAGCATCTTGGTCCTTTAGGTTTCCACCCACAATCCCAGCCCCAGAGTTTTTACGGCTCCATCTCTAGAAGTGCCATCACAGACCCAGGCACTATGCCAGCATCGGCGGGGGATTTAGGCATATTGCTGCAGCCCCCTTTTCCCCTCCGCACATCCTGTTCTACTTACAGTCCCAATACCAAGCCCCTGCATCCATGTCACAGGCCTAGAGTCATTTTGGCGCAAGCATGCTAGAGTCTGTGTACTGATCCTACTGTTCATTCCCCTGTACAATCCCGGTCCCAGCCGTGCAGCAATGACAGGTCCAGGCCCAGTGATTTCAGCTCTTTCAGCTCTTGACCCACAAGCTTTATTTGACTGCCAGCTGTGTTCTTCCAGCTCCAGATCTGCGCTCCTTCCTCTTCAAAGGGCAGCATCTTGGTCCTTTAGGTTTCCACCCACAATCCCAGCCCCAGAGTTTTTACGGCTCCATCTCTAGAAGTGCCATCACAGACCCAGGCACTATGCCAGCATCGGCTGGGGATTTAGGCATATTGCTGCAGCCCCATTTTCCCCTCCGCACATCCTGTTCTACTTACAGTCCCAATACCAAGCCCCTGCATCCATGTCACAGGCCTAGAGTCATTTTGGCGCAAGCATGCTAGAGTCTGTGTACTGATCCTATTGTTCGTTCCCCTGTACAATCCCGGTCCCAGCCGTGCAGCAATGACAGGTCCAGGCCCAGTGATTTCAGCTCTTTCAGCTCTTGACCCACAAGCTTTATTTGACTGCCAGCTGTGTTCTTCCAGCTCCAGATCTGCGCTCCTTCCTCTTCAAAGGGCAGCATCTTGGTCCTTTAGGTTTCCACCCACAATCCCAGCCCCAGAGTTTTTACGGCTCCATCTCTAGAAGTGCCATCACAGACCCAGGCACTATGCCAGCATCGGCGGGGGATTTAGGCATATTGCTGCAGCCCCCTTTTCCCCTCCGCACATCCTGTTCTACTTACAGTCCCAATACCAAGCCCCTGCATCCATGTCACAGGCCTAGAGTCATTTTGGCGCAAGCATGCTAGAGTCTGTGTACTGATCCTACTGTTCATTCCCCTGTACAATCCCGGTCCCAGCCGTGCAGCAATGACAGGTCCAGGCCCAGTGATTTCAGCTCTTTCAGCTCTTGACCCACAAGCTTTATTTGACTGCCAGCTGTGTTCTTCCAGCTCCAGATCTGCGCTCCTTCCTCTTCAAAGGGCAGCATCTTGGTCCTTTAGGTTTTCACCCACAATCCCAGCCCCAGAGTTTTTACGGCTCCATCTCTAGAAGTGCCATCACAGACCCAGGCACTATCCCAGCACCAGCTGGGGATTTAGGCATATTGCTGCAGCCCCATTTTCCCCTCCGCACATCCTGTTCTACTTACAGTCCCAATACCAAGCCCCTGCATCCATGTCACAGGCCTAGAGTCATTTTGGTGCAAGAATGCTAGAGGCTGTGTACTGATCCTACTGTTCATTCCCCTGTACAATCCCGGTCCCAGCCGTGCAGCAATGACAGGTCCAGGCCCAGTGATTTCAGCTCTTTCAGCTCTTGACCCACAAGCTTTATTTGACTGCCAGCTGTGTTCTTCCAGCTCCAGATCTGCGCTCCTTCCTCTTCAAAGGGCAGCATCTTGGTCCTTTAGGTTTCCACCCACAATCCCAGCCCCAGAGTTTTTACGGCTCCATCTCTAGAAGTGCCATCACAGACCCAGGCACTATGCCAGCATCGGCGGGGGATTTAGGCATATTGCTGCAGCCCCCTTTTCCCCTCCGCACATCCTGTTCTACTTACAGTCCCAATACCAAGCCCCTGCATCCATGTCACAGGCCTAGAGTCATTTTGGTGCAAGAATGCTAGAGGCTGTGTACTGATCCTACTGTTCGTTCCCCTGTACAATCCCGGTCCCAGCCGTGCAGCAATGACAGGTCCAGGCCCAGTGATTTCAGCTCTTTCAGCTCTTGACCCACAAGCTTTATTTGACTGCCAGCTCTGTTCTTCCAGCTCCAGATCTGCGCTCCTTCCTCTTCAAAGGGCAGCATCTTGGTCCTTTAGGTTTCCACCCACAATCCCAGCCCCAGAGTTTTTACGGCTCCATCTCTAGAAGTGCCATCACAGACCCAGGCACTATGCCAGCATCGGCGGGGGATTTAGGCATATTGCTGCAGCCCCCTTTTCCCCTCCGCACATCCTGTTCTACTTACAGTCCCAATACCAAGCCCCTGCATCCATGTCACAGGCCTAGAGTCATTTTGGCGCAAGCATGCTAGAGTCTGTGTACTGATCCTACTGTTCGTTCCCCTGTACAATCCCGGTCCCAGCCGTGCAGCAATGACAGGTCCAGGCCCAGTGATTTCAGCTCTTTCAGCTCTTGACCCACAAGCTTTATTTGACTGCCAGCTGTGTTCTTCCAGCTCCAGATCTGCGCTCCTTCCTCTTCAAAGGGCAGCATCTTGGTCCTTTAGGTTTCCACCCACAATCCCAGCCCCAGAGTTTTTACGGCTCCATCTCTAGAAGTGCCATCACAGACCCAGGCACTATGCCAGCATCGGCTGGGGATTTAGGCATATTGCTGCAGCCCCATTTTCCCCTCCGCACATCCTGTTCTACTTACAGTCCCAATACCAAGCCCCTGCATCCATGTCACAGGCCTAGAGTCATTTTGGCGCAAGCATGCTAGAGTCTGTGTACTGATCCTATTGTTCGTTCCCCTGTACAATCCCGGTCCCAGCCGTGCAGCAATGACAGGTCCAGGCCCAGTGATTTCAGCTCTTTCAGCTCTTGACCCACAAGCTTTATTTGACTGCCAGCTGTGTTCTTCCAGCTCCAGATCTGCGCTCCTTCCTCTTCAAAGGGCAGCATCTTGGTCCTTTAGGTTTCCACCCACAATCCCAGCCCCAGAGTTTTTACGGCTCCATCTCTAGAAGTGCCATCACAGACCCAGGCACTATGCCAGCATCGGCGGGGGATTTAGGCATATTGCTGCAGCCCCCTTTTCCCCTCCGCACATCCTGTTCTACTTACAGTCCCAATACCAAGCCCCTGCATCCATGTCACAGGCCTAGAGTCATTTTGGCGCAAGCATGCTAGAGTCTGTGTACTGATCCTACTGTTCATTCCCCTGTACAATCCCGGTCCCAGCCGTGCAGCAATGACAGGTCCAGGCCCAGTGATTTCAGCTCTTTCAGCTCTTGACCCACAAGCTTTATTTGACTGCCAGCTGTGTTCTTCCAGCTCCAGATCTGCGCTCCTTCCTCTTCAAAGGGCAGCATCTTGGTCCTTTAGGTTTTCACCCACAATCCCAGCCCCAGAGTTTTTACGGCTCCATCTCTAGAAGTGCCATCACAGACCCAGGCACTATCCCAGCACCGGCTGGGGATTTAGGCATATTGCTGCAGCCCCATTTTCCCCTCCGCACATCCTGTTCTACTTACAGTCCCAATACCAAGCCCCTGCATCCATGTCACAGGCCTAGAGTCATTTTGGTGCAAGAATGCTAGAGGCTGTGTACTGATCCTACTGTTCATTACCCTGTACAATCCCGGTCCCAGCCGTGCAGCAATGACAGGTCCAGGCCCAGTGATTTCAGCTCTTTCAGCTCTTGACCCACAAGCTTTATTTGACTGCCAGCTGTGTTCTTCCAGCTCCAGATCTGCGCTCCTTCCTCTTCAAAGGGCAGCATCTTGGTCCTTTAGGTTTCCACCCACAATCCCAGCCCCAGAGTTTTTACAGCTCCATCTCTAGAAGTGCCATCACAGACCCAGGCACTATGCCAGCATCGGCGGGGGATTTAGGCATATTGCTGCAGCCCCCTTTTCCCCTCCGCACATCCTGTTCTACTTACAGTCCCAATACCAAGCCCCTGCATCCATGTCACAGGCCTAGAGTCATTTTGGTGCAAGAATGCTAGAGGCTGTGTACTGATCCTACTGTTCATTCCCCTGTACAATCCCGGTCCCAGCCGTGCAGCAATGACAGGTCCAGGCCCAGTGATTTCAGCTCTTTCAGCTCTTGACCCACAAGCTTTATTTGACTGCCAGCTGTGTTCTTCCAGCTCCAGATCTGCGCTCCTTCCTCTTCAAAGGGCAGCATCTTGGTCCTTTAGGTTTCCACCCACAATCCCAGCCCCAGAGTTTTTACGGCTCCATCTCTAGAAGTGCCATCACAGACCCAGGCACTATGCCAGCATAGGCGGGGGATTTAGGCATATTGCTGCAGCCCCCTTTTCCCCTCCGCACATCCTGTTCTACTTACAGTCCCAATACCAAGCCCCTGCATCCATGTCACAGGCCTAGAGTCATTTTGGCGCAAGCATGCTAGAGTCTGTGTACTGATCCTACTGTTCGTTCCCCTGTACAATCCCGGTCCCAGCCGTGCAGCAATGACAGGTCCAGGCCCAGCGATTTCAGCTCTTTCAGCTCTTGACCCACAAGCTTTATTTGACTGCCAGCTGTGTTCTTCCAGCTCCAGATCTGCGCTCCTTCCTCTTCAAAGGGCAGCATCTTGGTCCTTTAGGTTTCCACCCACAATCCCAGCCCCAGAGTTTTTACGGCTCCATCTCTAGAAGTGCCATCACAGACCCAGGCACTATGCCAGCATCGGCGGGGGATTTAGGCATATTGCTGCAGCCCCCTTTTCCCCTCCGCACATCCTGTTCTACTTACAGTCCCAATACCAAGCCCCTGCATCCGTGTCACAGGCCTAGAGTCATTTTGGCGCAAGCATGCTAGAGTCTGTGTACTGATCCTACTGTTCGTTCCCCTGTACAATCCCGGTCCCAGCCGTGCAGCAATGACAGGTCCAGGCCCAGTGATTTCAGCTCTTTCAGCTCTTGACCCACAAGCTTTATTTGACTGCCAGCTGTGTTCTTCCAGCTCCAGATCTGCGCTCCTTCCTCTTCAAAGGGCAGCATCTTGGTCCTTTAGGTTTCCACCCACAATCCCAGCCCCAGAGTTTTTACGGCTCCATCTCTAGAAGTGCCATCACAGACCCAGGCACTATGCCAGCATCGGCGGGGGATTTAGGCATATTGCTGCAGCCCCCTTTTCCCCTCCGCACATCCTGTTCTACTTACAGTCCCAATACCAAGCCCCTGCATCCATGTCACAGGCCTAGAGTCATTTTGGCGCAAGCATGCTAGAGTCTGTGTACTGATCCTACTGTTCGTTCCCCTGTACAATCCCGGTCCCAGCCGTGCAGCAATGACAGGTCCAGGCCCAGTGATTTCAGCTCTTTCAGCTCTTGACCCACAAGCTTTATTTGACTGCCAGCTGTGTTCTTCCAGCTCCAGATCTGCGCTCCTTCCTCTTCAAAGGGCAGCATCTTGGTCCTTTAGGTTTCCACCCACAATCCCAGCCCCAGAGTTTTTACGGCTCCATCTCTAGAAGTGCCATCACAGACCCAGGCACTATGCCAGCATCGGCTGGGGATTTAGGCATATTGCTGCAGCCCCATTTTCCCCTCCGCACATCCTGTTCTACTTACAGTCCCAATACCAAGCCCCTGCATCCATGTCACAGGCCTAGAGTCATTTTGGCGCAAGCATGCTAGAGTCTGTGTACTGATCCTACTGTTCGTTCCCCTGTACAATCCCGGTCCCAGCCGTGCAGCAATGACAGGTCCAGGCCCAGTGATTTCACCTCTTTCAGCTCTTGACCCACAAGCTTTATTTGACTGCCAGCTGTGTTCTTCCAGCTCCAGATCTGCGCTCCTTCCTCTTCAAAGGGCTGCATCTTGGTCCTTTAGGTTTCCACCCACAATCCCAGCCCCAGAGTTTTTACGGCTCCATCTCTAGAAGTGCCATCACAGGCCCAGGCACTATGCCAGCATCGGCGGGGGATTTAGGCATATTGCTGCAGCCCCCTTTTCCCCTCCGCACATCCTGTTCTACTTACAGTCCCAATACCAAGCCCCTGCATCCATGTCACAGGCCTAGAGTCATTTTGGCGCAAGCATGCTAGAGTCTGTGTACTGATCCTACTGTTCATTCCCCTGTACAATCCCGGTCCCAGCCGTGCAGCAATGACAGGTCCAGGCCCAGTGATTTCAGCTCTTTCAGCTCTTGACCCACAAGCTTTATTTGACTGCCAGCTGTGTTCTTCCAGCTCCAGATCTGCGCTCCTTCCTCTTCAAAGGGCAGCATCTTGGTCCTTTAGGTTTTCACCCACAATCCCAGCCCCAGAGTTTTTACGGCTCCATCTCTAGAAGTGCCATCACAGACCCAGGCACTATGCCAGCATCGGCGGGGGATTTAGGCATATTGCTGCAGCCCCCTTTTCCCCTCCGCACATCCTGTTCTACTTACAGTCCCAATACCAAGCCCCTGCATCCATGTCACAGGCCTAGAGTCATTTTGGCGCAAGCATGCTAGAGTCTGTGTACTGATCCTACTGTTCATTCCCCTGTACAATCCCGGTCCCAGCCGTGCAGCAATGACAGGTCCAGGCCCAGTGATTTCAGCTCTTTCAGCTCTTGACCCACAAGCTTTATTTGACTGCCAGCTGTGTTCTTCCAGCTCCAGATCTGCGCTCCTTCCTCTTCAAAGGGCAGCATCTTGGTCCTTTAGGTTTTCACCCACAATCCCAGCCCCAGAGTTTTTACGGCTCCATCTCTAGAAGTGCCATCACAGACCCAGGCACTATGCCAGCATCGGCGGGGGATTTAGGCATATTGCTGCAGCCCCCTTTTCCCCTCCGCACATCCTGTTCTACTTACAGTCCCAATACCAAGCCCCTGCATCCATGTCACAGGCCTAGAGTCATTTTGGCGCAAGCATGCTAGAGTCTGTGTACTGATCCTACTGTTCATTCCCCTGTACAATCCCGGTCCCAGCCGTGCAGCAATGACAGGTCCAGGCCCAGTGATTTCAGCTCTTTCAGCTCTTGACCCACAAGCTTTATTTGACTGCCAGCTGTGTTCTTCCAGCTCCAGATCTGTGCTCCTTCCTCTTCAAAGGGCAGCATCTTGGTCCTTTAGGTTTCCACCCACAATCCCAGCCCCAGAGTTTTTACGGCTCCATCTCTAGAAGTGCCATCACAGACCCAGGCACTATGCCAGCATCGGCGGGGGATTTAGGCATATTGCTGCAGCCCCCTTTTCCCCTCCGCACATCCTGTTCTACTTACAGTCCCAATACCAAGCCCCTGCATCCATGTCACAGGCCTAGAGTCATTTTGGCGCAAGCATGCTAGAGTCTGTGTACTGATCCTACTGTTCGTTCCCCTGTACAATCCCAGTCCCAGCCGTGCAGCAATGACAGGTCCAGGCCCAGTGATTTCAGCTCTTTCAGCTCTTGACCCACAAGCTTTATTTGACTGCCAGCTGTGTTCTTCCAGCTCCAGATCTGCGCTCCTTCCTCTTCAAAGGGCAGCATCTTGGTCCTTTAGGTTTCCACCCACAATCCCAGCCCCAGAGTTTTTACGGCTCCATCTCTAGAAGTGCCATCACAGACCCAGGCACTATGCCAGCATCGGCGGGGGATTTAGGCATATTGCTGCAGCCCCCTTTTCCCCTCCGCACATCCTGTTCTACTTACAGTCCCAATACCAAGCCCCTGCATCCATGTCACAGGCCTAGAGTCATTTTGGCGCAAGCATGCTAGAGTCTGTGTACTGATCCTACTGTTCATTCCCCTGTACAATCCCGGTCCCAGCCGTGCAGCAATGACAGGTCCAGGCCCAGTGATTTCAGCTCTTTCAGCTCTTGACCCACAAGCTTTATTTGACTGCCAGCTGTGTTCTTCCAGCTCCAGATCTGCGCTCCTTCCTCGTCAAAGGGCAGCATCTTGGTCCTTTAGGTTTCCACCCACAATCCCAGCCCCAGAGTTTTTACGGCTCCATCTCTAGAAGTGCCATCACAGACCCAGGCACTATGCCAGCATCGGCTGGGGATTTAGGCATATTGCTGCAGCCCCATTTTCCCCTCCGCACATCCTGTTCTACTTACAGTCCCAATACCAAGCCCCTGCATCCATGTCACAGGCCTAGAGTCATTTTGGCGCAAGCATGCTAGAGTCTGTGTACTGATCCTACTGTTCGTTCCCCTGTACAATCCCGGTCCCAGCCGTGCAGCAATGACAGGTCCAGGCCCAGTGATTTCAGCTCTTTCAGCTCTTGACCCACAAGCTTTATTTGACTGCCAGCTGTGTTCTTCCAGCTCCAGATCTGCGCTCCTTCCTCTTCAAAGGGCAGCATCTTGGTCCTTTAGGTTTCCACCCACAATCCCAGCCCCAGAGTTTTTACGGCTCCATCTCTAGAAGTGCCATCACAGGCCCAGGCACTATGCCAGCATCGTCGGGGGATTTAGGCATATTGCTGCAGCCCCCTTTTCCCCTCCGCACATCCTGTTCTACTTACAGTCCCAATACCAAGCCCCTGCATCCATGTCACAGGCCTAGAGTCATTTTGGCGCAAGCATGCTAGAGTCTGTGTACTGATCCTACTGTTCATTCCCCTGTACAATCCCGGTCCCAGCCGTGCAGCAATGACAGGTCCAGGCCCAGTGATTTCAGCTCTTTCAGCTCTTGACCCACAAGCTTTATTTGACAGGCAGCTCTGTTCTTGCAGCTCCAGCTCCGCTCTTCTGCGGCTTCTAAGGGCAGCATCTTGGTCTGGGCCCCAGCTCTGGAGCACTTCAGCTCCTGCCCGTGGGGCTGTAAGCCCACCGCACCATCAATATCCCAGCCCCAGTGTGATTTCAGCTGCCACCCAGCAATCCCTAGCCACTATGCCAGCCCCTGCCTCATTTCAGTCAGATGCCCACAGCCTTGTTCTCAGCTCTGCATTTCTGTTTCCCTTTTTCATGCACAATCCCAGCCTTGCCATGCACTTGCCCGCCCCACATGGATTTTGCCTCCATCCCTGGAAGTGCCATCAGAGACCCAGGCACTATGCCAGCATCGGCGGGGGATTTAGGCATATTGCTGCAGCCCCATTTTCCCCTCCGCACGTCCTGTTCTACGTACAGTCCCAATACCAAACCCCTGCATCCATGTCACAGGCCTAGAGTCATTTTGGCGCAAGAATGCTAGAGTCTGTGTACTGATCCTACTGTTCATTCCCCTGTACAATCCCGGTCCCAGCCGTGCAGCAATGACAGGTCCAGGCCCAGTGATTTCAGCTCTTTCAGCTCTTGACCCACAAGCTTTATTTGACTGCCAGCTCTGTTCTTCCAGCTCCAGCTCCGCTCTTCTGCGGCTTCTAAGGGCAGCATCTTGGTCTGGGCCCCAGCTCTGGAGCACTTCAGCTCCTGCCCGTGGGGCTGTAAGCCCACCCCAACATCAATATCCCAGCCCCAGTGTGATTTCAGCTGCCACCCAGCAATGCCCAGTCACTGTGCCAGCCCCTGCCTCATTTCAACCGGATGCCCACAGCCTTGTTCTCAGCTCTGCATTTCTGTTTCCCTTTTTCATGCGCAACCCCAGCCTTGCCATGCACTTGCCCGCCCCACAGGGATTTTGTCTCCATCCCTGGAAGTGCCATCACAGACTCAGGGAATATCCCAGCATTGCCATGATTTTCTGGTGCAATATTTCTGCCGCGTTTTCCACTGCACACTTTATGTTCTAGTTGCAGTCACAATACTCAGCCATAGCAGTTATCACATGTCTACAGTGAGTTCCGGGCGCAAATCCCACAGTCCCCATGTCAATCGTACAGTTCCCATACCTGCCCCACAGGACCCCTTTCCCATCCCTGCTGATTTCAGCTCTTGACCCACAAGCTTTATTTCTCTGTTCTTGGAGCTCCCGCTGTTCAATTCTCCAGCTGTGTCAGGTGAAACTGCTCCCGGCTTAAACATGAGGGCCTTGGCTTTGGCTCCAATTTTGAGGCTGCACCTCCAAGTCTAGAAACACCATCCTCACCCCCATTCCAGCAGTCATTATTCTGGCTCCAGCTTGTCATTTTGTGTCCCATTTTATGGTTACTCTCTAGATCTACCGTAAGTACCCCTTTGAGCAGTGATCAATGCTGCCGCACTGCAGTCCCTACCGTGGCCCCAGTGATTTCAGCTCCAGTCCCACAAGCTTTATTTCACTGCCAACTCTCGTTTCACTTTCTGTTCAACATCTTCCCAGCAGTGCCATACAATGCTACTTTTGCTTCTCAGGGCAGGCTCTTTGTTTTAACGCTAGCTCTCTGTGTGGTTTCAGCTCAGCTCTTGAGCCTATGTTCTTGAGCCCCAACACGACAACCCCTCCTGCAGCAATAACTCTGTAGTCCCTATGGTAGCCCTTACAGCAATTTCAGCTGTGACCATTCAGTTCACACCCCAGCACCACATTCCCTATCCCAGCCCCACAGGGGTTGTACCCCAAACCCTACCATATTTCTGTCTCCTCCAGCTCTTCTGCCTCAGCTCCAGCTCCTCAGCTTCCTACTGCCTGCTGCTAAAAGCTGCTTCTGCTTGTCACTGCAGTTTGGGGCTGTTGATAAGGCCACAAATCAGTTAGTGTCATCATTTCAATGTCTGCAGTAGCTGTCCCACCCACCCTCCCTCATGGGATCCCGACTTTGGGGACACTTGAGGCCTGAAGGCCAACACCTACCTTCCCCCTCCCACTGTGTCTCAGCCCAGCACCCGCCCAGAGACGCCCCTCACCTCCCTCAGGCAGCCCCAGGGGCTAGGAATAGCCACCAGGCCCCTGGTCCCCCATCCCAAAAGGTGCCCTTGGGCTGGCTCTTGGGCCCTGGAACCCTCTGAGCCCCCACACCCCCAGCCTCTGCTTGGTACCACAGGGCAGGGGCTGGGATACTCTGGGCATGTCCTGCAGGCCCTGCGCTGCAGTTCTGTACCCTTCTCCCACGGCATTTATCCAGCCGCAGGCTTTCCACCACTCCCTATTGTTTTGGGCCTGGCTCCTTGTTCCGCACCCTGGGGCTTGATTTCTCCACTGGTCTCACAACCGGTGTTTCAGCCCCAATACCCACAACTCTTACTGAATTAACACCAGATATCCAGTAAAGAAAAAGCCAAACCAAAAAAAAAATAAAATATAATTAAATAAGCAAAGTAATGAAATAATACAACAAAGGCAGAAACCATTCTTACTATAAATAAAAGAATAAAGAAAAAAACCAGCTTTATTCCCGGTATTCTGAACGTTACATTAAATACAGACACCGCAAACAGCTCCTTCCCGGATCCCGGTAACAGCAGCCAGTCCCCCCGGCACAACTCCAGCCCCCGCACCAGCCGCCGGCTCCCCCAGTAGCGGCGCAAGGCAGACGCGGGAGTCGCGTCCGTGCTCACCGGCGCTCCCCGGATCAGCAGCCGCGGGGTTCCCATCCCGGCGCAGCAGCGCTCCTCGGATCGCGCACCCGCACGTCCCACACCTCTCGACTCCGCCGCCGAACTGACACCAGGAGCGCCTCAACGCACGCTATTTATGCCCCAAGCCGGACCACCCAGCCAATCACAACCCGAGGCAGCGCCGGCCCGACCAATCCCAGCCCGCCCGTTCCCGCCGCGCTCGGCTCCGCGCGCCCCCCCCCCCCTCCCCATTCCCATCCCGGTCCCCTCAAGCCCTGCTCCCGCCGCCGCCATTGCAGGGGCCGAGTCCGCCCGCTCCCCGCCGCCTGCCCGTTTCCCTGGGAGAAATCCCGGCCAGGACCTGAACGGGAAGCTCCCGCCCGCCCTTTCCGGCCCCAACAGCGCCTGCCGAGGCTGCGGCAGCGGGGACGCAGCTCCGCCGGCTCCCAAAGCGGCAAGTGGCGGCAGGGGCGGAGTGCGGCCGGTGCCGGCGGAGCGGCGCCGGGCTGCGGCGCCGAGCCGCGACTGAGCGGGCTGAGATTGGCGGGACCGCGCCCGGATTGAAAGGGCGGCTGTGATTGGACGGGGCGGAGAAAGGCGGGCTGGGATTGGCAGGCTTGGGAGCCGTGAGGCTGCGGCCCGTGGGAGCGTGGGGCGGAGCCCGGGCTGCTCGAAGGGCCGGCGGGCGCCCTGGGTCCCGCTCGCGAGACCCCCCCCCGTCCCCTTCTCCGGCCCTCTCTCGTGTCCAGGTCCCGGCGAAAAGACCCCCGCAGAGCCCCGACCGGAGCGCCCCATCGGCACTCGGGGCAGGGGGCGGGGAGGAGTGTAGGTCGGGAGTGGTTGCGGCTCGTAAAGGCGGACTCTGCGGCAGCAGAGCGGACTGGGGAGCGGCGGTGACGTGGTATGGGGGGGGGGGGGGCTCGGCAGCGGGGAGTGGGGAGGGCGTACAGAGCCCGCTGCGGGCTCTGGGCGCCTCTTCCCCCGCAGTGCTTCCGCTTCTGCAGGACTTGGCCTGCCCCGACTGGCCGAGATCAGCACGCTGGCCAAAACAGTTAAGTGCCCGCGTTCCCCTGCCCGCCTTCTGCCTGCTGCGGGCCCGGTGCTCACCCTCCTTCTCCCCCACAGTCGTCGGTTGTTATAGGTGATAAAACAATATTGGCTTTCACATTCATAGATTCGCTTTTTGCATCTCAAGTATTTTGATATGGTACAACTTATACATACTTTTAACTGCTTTGTATAGTATAATATGCCAGTTTATGTATGCACTGTATATTTCATATGAATAGTAGTGTGATAAATATGTTATGTGAATTATGCGTATTTTATGATTGGCTTTTCGCAAATATTAAAATGATTGGTATATGTGTTATGTTAGAAAGTTATGCTGTATTAATTTTCTTAAGTCAAATATAGTTTTAGGTTATAACATAATGTTAAAATGGAAACTATACTATATAAGATACTTTTTTTTTTTTTAAGAGAGGAATGAGATACTCCCACCGAGATAGCAGCCACAGAACACCTAATTTATTGCTCACTTATCAGAAGCAGCTAACTTCTTCCTGCCTTGCTCAGCCTCAGGATTAAGAGGACTGGCACTGACCAGACAGAAACCTTTGTTTGGAGTTCTGCATCGTGTATGAGATGTATGAATATGAAACAAGCTATTGCTTTTAAGGGTTAATCCTCTGTTAATGCGTGTCCTTTTTCAGTCTTATTTTGCCCAGAAGGAGGTACCCGACTGTCCATAACTCTTTGTTTTTATTGTCTCGTATTGTCCTAATCCTAATTGCCCAAATTTTTATTACTCTAATTATATTGCTATTTTTATAAATAACTTCCACCGTACACTCTCCACCCGGGTAGGGGTGGTTTCTAGGGTGAGGTTAGGGGTGGTGTGAGGGCTGGTTCACCTGTCACCCTCAGGCACCTGCTCCCCCTCAGCCCCTTCTTGTCACCCTCAAGTTCCCTAGAGTAGCCTCTCAGCTTCAATGGAATCCTCGTGGACACAGTCAAGTATGTATGCAGCCCGAATCCCAGCCCCGCAGTGATGACAGCTCCAGGCCTACAGGTCCCCTTCCCAGCCCCAGTGATTTCAGCTCTTGACCCACAAGCTTTATTTCACTACCAGCTCTGTTCTTCCAGCTGCAGCTGCGCATTTCTCCAGCTCTGCCAGCGAAAACTTTTACAACTTTAAAGGGCAGCATCTTGGTCTTGGCTCCAGCTGTGCAACACTTCAGCTCCCGCCCGAGAGTCTCTAAGCCCACCCCACCATCAATATCCCAGCCTCGCTGTGATTTCAGCTCCCGCCCAGCTATCCCCAGTCACTATGCCAGTCCCTGCATCATTCACCTCGATGTCCAAACAAAGACGGCGGCGCCCACGGCATCACGTGATACCGGACAAAGATGGCGGCTACCGGGTCGGGGTTGTCGGTTTCTGGCGGTTTTTAAGTGTCTCCCGAGCGTTCCCCGTGCCGCTGGTGCTATTCCGGTGTACCCACACCGGAAGGCGCCTCGGAAAATTGTTTTTAAAGCGCGGGATCGGTGTCGAAATTTTGACCAGGCAGCTGAAAGGGCGGCTAAAGCTTGGGGTCTTTTCTGAGGTGCTGGAGGCGGTGCGAGGGGAGGGGCCGCGGGCGGGGCGCCGTGACGACACACTGATGTAGCGCAGGAGCGGGGCGGAGGGCGGTGTGCGCGCGCCGTTCGCCGGCAGGGGGCGCCGCGCCCTTCGCCCCCAGGGGCGGCGGCGCGAGGAGAGTGGTGTGGGGTGGGACGCAGCGGCGTTTGTGTGAGGGGTGGGCTTGAAGGTGCCTGATAGTTCTGTTGGAAGACTGCCTATTTATCTAATTAAATCATGATCCAATTAACTCTTGGTTGTCTAATTTAACTGGTGCTGTGGATGTGCGTACTCTTGCAATGGTTAATCGATTTCAGTATTAGATACTGCCAGCTGGAGCACTAATTAGGGCCCCCTATAGACTATGTATAAAAAAAAGAAGAAAAACTATATGTCTGGTGCAGCACTAGAAAATTTCAGACTCCCGGGGAGTAAATCTTTTCTTTAAATCGTTTTTTGAAGGTTTTTGGTTTGTTGGTTTGTTTGGTTTTTCTTACCCCCAGGCAGCAATGATACAGATACGGCATTTTGTGACCTCTACGAGCACGGAGCAAGCGCCGCGGGAACGCGCTGGGGAGTGCACGGCACAGGCAGCTTCCCTTGGAACCGCTTCCTCCTCCCCGTTTGAGCCCGCCCTACCGCTGAGACCGCGACGATACGGAGGCGACACCGGAGCGCTGGCATCAGGCTGAGCCTGGCAGCTCCGGCAGCGAGCCCGGCACGGACTACAAGTACCATGAGTTCCCGTGTGGGTACTACAGGTCCCACAATACCTCACGCCGCCTGGTGTCTCCGCTTCGGTCCCGATTTAAATCCAGGCAGTGAGGAAAATGGCGGTGCGGGGCTGAGTGTGGGGGAGATGGAGATATAGCTGAGCTTTGGCTCATTTCTCAGGTGAGTGGCGTTCGAAGGAAGGGAGTGAGTAACGAATGGAGAGAGGGGAGTTCTAGTTCGCGTTTCCCTGCCTGTAGTGCTGGGGTGGGACTGGGATGGCGGAGGGAGAGCTGCCCCTTGCCGGGGAAGGGAGAAGCTTGGGGGTGGCCTTGAGGGGCGGCTCTTTTCTGTCTTTCGCCCCCCTCCTCAATACGAACTTGGCTCCCTGAGGGGAGGAGGAAGGGGAGCGTAGATGGGTTGTATGTGAGGAGTATTCCCAGGGCTGGAGATGAGGGGATTCCCCGGGCAATGTGTGGCTGCCTTTACCTCACTCTACTGGTGACTGAGTTTTGAAGGGGCATTCCCGGGCCAGTGGTGGGGAATTGATGCGTAGACTGAAGGCTTCCCGTGTCGCCGTGTGATGCATATCTACGTGTGATGATTTTGGGTGGAGGTTCCTCGTAGAATACAAAGAGACCTGAGGTCGCTGTGGACCTGGCTTTAGAATCGTCTGACCCACGATTTCTCAGTCTGAGCAGAGGCGGGGTGTGGGTGAAATACCTCGGTTAGAATGGCCCTCTCTACCATTCATCTGGGTTTATCTGGTAGCGAAGCGGTTCCAAAAACCTTGATATCCGCATTCTCCTGGTCATCCTGTAGCCTCGGTAAGTTTTAGAGCTGACTTCTCATGTCTCCTTCTTATGTCTGGTAATAAGAAAAGGGATGAAAAACACTGGAACTGAAAGGTTCATTTCCATGCTTTTTATCCATTTCTGCCTTGTAGCTGTAAGGAAACTGTTATTGAGGGGTGGAGAGGAGATTGCCATCCCCCGGCTCGGGTCTCATGCCACTGTAGGTGTTACTGTTTCTGGGATATAAATGGGGTGATTAAGAGTTAGAATGTAGCGTGAGGTTAATTCCCACGATTCTCTTTCTTTGGTTGTAAAGTTGGTACTGTTTGTGGTTTCTGCTCCTACTCCTAAGCACGGTCAAGTTTTCCTTCAAAAGTGAAGCTTCCCAATTTGTCAGCTCGTATTCAGACTCATTTGAATCCTCAGTATCTTCTTCCTCTTTTAGATAGAAGTTAACAGAAAACAGTATGTTGGAGTCTAACTAAAATAACAAGACAAAACAAGGAAATCTGAATGTGTGAGGGGTGGCAATGTCTAGTGCGTGGTATGTGTAATACATTTTAAATGGATCCTTACAAAAAGCTTAAAATTTTATCATCACTATTGTAAAAAGAAATATCTTCTCATGGAATATTTCCATTCTAAAATGTTCTGCTTCACATGAAACAAAGTTGTATGTTCTGAATATAAAATGTAGCTTCATAGAAATAGTATATGAGTGAAAGCCAGGAATAAAAGCTTGGGTTCTTGGGCGGGGGGGGGGGGGGTGTTTTGATTAATTTTTATTACTTTTGTTTTTTAAACAAAATTGTTCGTTATGAAGTAATTACTTTTACTGTTAACTGCTGTTACAACTGCTGTTCAACTGACTGTTGTAAAGAATTTCCTTCAACTCTGTTATTACTATTGGTTTGGGTTTTTTTAACTAATACCAGTGGATTTGATGGACTCACTGCTGACGTGTGAAGATAGAGGCTGGGGGATACGGGAAGTGATAGACAAAATAAACCCAGCATTCAGCCTCACTTTAAGTACCTCTCCTGATTACAGTGTGTTATTGCCAGTCTGATTTTATTTGGAATATGACTTGCATGCATTTTGGGCTTGTCTGTGGCTTTGTGTTTCTTTTAACTGTTCCTTTGAGGCCCTTGTTCACACTGGCTTTGGATTTATTAACTTGGGAGTTTTGCAGTGCCTAGTTACGGTTTGTTTGTTTGTTTAATTGGATCACTTATGTATACCCTAACATATAGCTAGAGACAAAATGCAGATTAGCAAGAAGCAGCAAATCTATTTTACAATGGAGCCTTATCTTTTGATCATGGTGGGGTTTTTTTATTAATAATGGGCAAGAAATCATAATCACAAAACTTTCATTATTAATATCTGTGGTACAGCTTCCTAGAAAAGGGGGGGATGCTTTTCTTTTTCAAGAACTCGGAGAAAGAAAAGGTGACTTGATTATATTTGCCTGCAAAATTAAACCGTTTGTAGCATGTGAAAAGGTATTGGACACTAGAGTTTGACACTACAGGCTGCTTCAATTCCTGCATTTAAATGAGTGTCTCTTGAAAACGTGACTATACCATACAGGATCTTCTGCATTTCACATTCAAGCTTTTTGAGTGTTTAGAAATATCTTAAATATTCTTCTGATTTGTTTTAATAAGAAAAAAAATGGAGGAGAATGGGAGGGAAGGAATAGTATCCTTTATGCCAAAGACATCTGACCTGAATGCTGGGGCAGCCTGCCTATGTAGTTCTTTTCATTTGCTTTTCCCCCTTTCGCCCCTGACTAAATCTATTGATGTTTCTAGATGTAGTGTATTAGGAAAGAGGCAATTGTAAAAGAATTTAACTGCTACTGATTTAAGTCTGCTATGGAATGTATTTCTACTCACTGTGATTTTTGTATGCAGCATTTAGTTGAGTGAAGGTACATCAAATTATTTTGTGCATCTATAAATGGGAGGTACATTTCAGATGGATCCTGTTACTTGAATAATACTTAACTGGTGACTTTTTAAATTTACAGTTATGAATAAACTGATTTTTGAAAAGTGAAACGAAATTACCTCGCCTTCAGTCTCTTGAAGGATACAGTCTTTTGTATGCTGCGTGTCTAATGAAAGAATGCCTTGCCTCACTGATACATCCCAAAGTGATTGAACAGGTAATGTAACCAGGATTGGGTTGGGTGAGTTTCGTTGCTGTATCTTTTAATTGAAGGGTTAAGTAAAAGAGAGAACTAAACAATTTACTTGCAAAAAAACCCAGTGAAATACATGTTCTCTCCAGTATTTTGGGGAAACAGTTGTTCAGAACATTCAGTCAGGGGTTCTCTGTTCATTTTGTGTGGGTCCAGGGAGCTAAATAAATCTAAATCAAAGGTGGTGTTCCTCCGGTTTTGCTTTGTGCACTCAATTTGTAGTTCTAACACCTTTGCCAATTGCTCTATAGAGTATATGAACATCTTAACATTGCTGGGTATTTTCATCATGTTCTCTGGAGGCTAGTAAGGCACACAAAAAGGTAAACTGTGCTGCTCACTTTTTGCTGCAACGTGTGTCTAAGGGGGTAGCATTCTATGTGGATAAACTTTTTCTGAAACCTTTTTGAAAGACGTCTAAAAGCATAAGCATGCGTGTGTGCGCGCATAAACAATCGGTATATGGAAATGCTACATTGTTTTTTTTTAATCTTACGGAAGAACTAGTAAAGGTTCAAAAATTAATTTCTTGTATTAATAATGACAATTTAAAATGGTTTCCTGGCTTCAGGAGGTTACACCTTAAGGAAATTATTTCAAACAAAAATTTGCAATGTCTTTGGCAGTGATTTGGAATAGGCTATTCAGACATCTTCCCCTATAACAATTTCTCTTTCCCCATAAAGGCTAGGCTAGAGAGATTAGGTGTAAATAGGGAATTATGACTTGGTTTGCAGTTCTTTTTGAGCTCAGTCCATCTTTGCTGCTGTGATGAGCTAAAGCGGACATAGCAGCATCTTTTGTTATAGTGTCCTCCTGGTTTCATCTTCTATGGCAGTCTTTTTGATGTTCAGAGTAGAGATTTCTGGCTCAGTGGGCCAGAATGTCAGTCAGCACATTGCTTAACATTCTTAGGTAGTAATTGAAAGAATCCCCTCCTAATCAGTATTTCAAGTATTTATCTAGTAATAGATTCAAGGATAGCGCTAATGGCAACAAAAGCAAGCCTGCTTTATCTGCAAACTGCTCACTTGATTAAAATAGAACAAAGCAAACATCTCCTGTTAATCTAGAATGTACATTTGATCCCCCCCCTTTAAAATTAGGAAGGCAGTTTCTCTAATCTGCGCACAGAAAACTGAAAACATGAAGTAGCTTTCAAAGATTTTTGTATTACAACTGTAGATTTTCTGTTGAACCCCCCGATTTTTGGTGATGAATGTTCGAGGCTGATGAATAAGATTTGTAGAGGTGAGGTGTAGAACTAGTGCTAGAAAACTTGGCAGACTTGTATTGGCTGTGTGAGAGACAATAAGCAGATAACGTGGATGATGAGTGGGATTCAGGAACAATGGAAAATTGAGTGCAAATTCGACTAAGTTGAAGGACAGCCATCACTTAATAGGAACAGAATAGCTTACGTTGTTATCCACTGTAATTTCTGTTCAAATGTACAGCTACAAGGTAGCTTTATATTTCTGTTCAAATGTACACCTACAAGGTAGCTTTATCAACTGCTTTGTTTTCTCTCACCCCTCTCTCTTTGTAGCTGAACCTCAAGTGACCTCTATCAAGATTAATACACAGTATAATAATATTTCAGATTGGCCAAGCAATACTTTTGGTAGATGAGCAAAATTTTTTTATTCCCCCTCATCCTAGGTCTGCTTTATAGCAATGAAACTTTTGCTTTAAACTAAAGAGTCTGTCTAGGTAGAAGTGGATGGTTGTTTGAGCAGTATATTTGAGGCAGTTTTTTAAAAAGCCCTTTAAAAGTAGTGGAAATTTCCAGGCTTCACAAAAGAAAAGGGAGAAAAACCCCTAAAAACAAAGACAAAAAAAAAAAAAAAAAGATGCTTTTAGAGTCTGGTTTAGTATCTGCTTTGCAAGTTGCAAAAAAAGAAATATGAAAAGGAACAGCAGACATTCTGGATGTTAGCCTGAGAAATTTTCCACTGTTTCCTTTAATAACATGCAGGCATGCTTTTATTGCTGGAATTCCAGTTAGGAATCTTTTTCTGACTGGAACTTCAAGCTATTTGGTAAGCAAGTGCTTGCTAAAAATCAATTGTCAAGAAATAAATTCTCATACGCAAGACTGGGCATAAACCACTCCCATGCTAAGTATCAACTACTGCTTATGTTAATTTAGTTTCTTGTTTTACAGTGTGTTAACTGTTCCTATTTCTACATGATCACTGCTAGGTGACAATACATCTTTTCTTGCTTCCGATGGTAATTCTGGACCAACCTTTCCAGTAACAACTGTGTGCTGCAAGCTAAAAATGTTAATTTTCCTCTCTTTAATATAGAAAGGAAGAAAGACGTCTCTTCTAAAAAAGTTAAAGACTATTTAATGGTTATTTTTAAAATTATTGTAGTTTCAGATACAATGGTGAAAATCAAACTGAAGGGATCTACAGGTTCAACCTCATTTGTCTATCTTAGAGCTCTTTTCTGTGTAAGTTGCTATTATTTACTAAAAGCTACCTGACCTTTCTCCAATATGTAGAGGACTCTGTAGTTAGAATGTGCCTTATCTTTTTGCTATTACAGATATTTATTGTTGGCTTATGCTGTTTTGCGATAGGGCCTACAGAATCCTTCATATACTGGGTTGAGGTTTTTGTTTTCTTAAATGCTGGGGTGGGAGCTAAGCTACTGTATTTTGTAAAAGGTAAGCAACATCATAACAAGCTCTTGTCTTACTAGTATTAATTGAAAATACAAAACCAGAACCCTTTAAATGCGTGTTTAAAGAAATGCATGTAGTGGAATTTTGTCTTTTTAGGACAGCATAGTACATTACAGCTCTCGAGCCAAGTCAGGGTCATTATGCTTCCTTTTCTGTTACCTTTCTTTGTTGGGCTACGTTTTTTTTTTTTTTTTTTTTTTTTTTTTTATAATTATATAAAAATTTCAACGTCTGACTTCCTGACTGCTCATAATCCTTTCTCACATATTTACTGCTAATGAGAATGCGAATGACTAAAGTTAAAAGTAGAGCATGTTGACCTTGACATGAACCTTAATATCTTTTCCAGCTTATGTAAGGATTGTATTGTGAATTGTGTATTTTTTAATTGGTTGCTCGCTGATTAAAAGTACTGAAATTACTGCCATTGCTTTGTATATATGTTTGTAACTATTTTTGGTATATGCAGTATCGACGTGTAAAATGGACTATGTTTCTCTGTATTTTTAATAAGACACAGTATTTACAGCATTTCTCTCCTTTTTTTTTCTTTTTTTTTTTCATGTTGGCCTTACAGTGCAAGGCAGATCTATACAAAACCACAAGTGTAATGGGAAATCATCAGGAGGAAGGTGTTTTCTTCTTCACTCATTTCAGTTACTCTCCTTAGTATCAGATGGCAGGGTTCAAAATAAAAAAAAGGCTACTTTCAGATAGTGTAGCGTTTAACTACAGAACTGACTGCCACAGAATATTCAGCAGCTAGGAGGCTCAGTTGTTTTGAACCAGGAAATTCCTGAACAGTAGATTGTAAAGTTTGAGAGTATGCTAAAACACACTCATATGCTTTTTCTTTCTAGGCATTCCTATTGGCTTCTGCTGTAGCGCATACTATGCTCGGTAAGTTTTCTGTCACAACTGCTTTGTTTTCTCTTCATCAATTCTCATAAACTATTGATATTTAGAGAGTTAAGAAAAGGAAAAAATAATTTCAATTTCCTTAGAAAAATAAAGGGTTTTTTTAATGTTCCTTGTTTGCTGTCTTCTACCTCACTTGAGGAAATGCATGGTATGACCTGGCCTTGGTATGTATCATGGTATCTAACACCGTTAGGCTTTTGAGGAACACTTGGACCATTAAAGGATGCTCTTCCTAAGATGTGGGATCCAGTGTATCCTTGTGTCTATATATCTGCCTTTGGTTTTTAATTCTATCACTAGTACCAGAGTTTTCTTCTTCCTGAAGTAACCGATAATTGTTCTGAGCAAAGTGTTCATGTTATTTTGAAAGACTGATGATGAAACAGGATTTCTTAGCTAAATCTGTTCTGGGCTCAGTGCAGATATAATGCAAATCACTGCTGGGTATTTGATTTGAGGTTTGGTCATAGCTCCTGGGGTAAGCAATTTAGCCTTCAATATTCGATTGGATTGATATGTCAGCTTCTATACCTGTTGCTGGAGAGTAGGGAAACTGAAAACTGGTCTGGACATTCTATTCAGTGGGATTTTGGTCTCAAGAAAAGAAGCGCCTCCTTCAGATGACACACTGGGGTAATAGTATGAGGTGGAGACAAGTGATAAATAAGTTTTGGTTGTGACTGGATGCAGGCACTTATTTGAGCATATTGTCTGTCATAAATCTACTTTCAATGAAAAAAAGATCGCACAAGTTTTGCTCTTAAAGAGGATTAATGATATCAGCCTTAAATTTGTATGCTCTTCCCTTGTGTTTCCTCCATGGTGTGCTGTGATTATCCTGTTGTTGTTTGTACACTGTTACTTATAGGCTTCATCTCTATGAGAATCTAGCAAGTTTTCATACTGATGAAAGCTCAGGAGTAAGGCTTTGTCACTTTTTGAACTTTCAGTGGACTGTTAGGTATAATAAAAAATACTTACTGGACTTTGAAAAGAGAAGCTATTCTGTGCCCAGAGACAATTACTAGTAACCTTTCTCCTGATAATTTTGACAGTGCCCAAGAATATAAACTTCTGACTGCGGTGTACCTAAACATAACTTCCCATGCTGTGTGGGATGTGCTACAGCAGAGGGTCATTCACTGGATGAATGTAGTGTGGCATTTACTGTTAAGAAAACGCATTCCATCCATCATGCTTCATAGCCAGTCTTCTGCAAATGCATGACATAAATGCATGACCACGTGCTCCTCAGTTAGTTACTATGTTTTATTTGCTTATCAGATGCTAATATGACAACTTTTCAGTGCAGACACGGCTGAATACTAACTTTAAAGATCAAACAATGGCTCTCCAGCTCAGTTTTGTTGAATGTTAGATACAGTTCAGTCAGTCTACTTGTATGGGAACTAAAGAAAAAATGCAAGGGAATGTAAGGAAAAAGTAATAATAATAATAAAAAATTTACAGCTCTATCCTGGCATTTCCACCACTGCACTATATAAGAATACATAAAGTTTGCTTCCTGATGATGTGAAACTGCTCAACTGCTTAACCATTTATCTGTAAACAAGGAAGGAACTGGATCTGAAAACATTATAAATGCTTTTGGCACTTGAAGAGGAAGGATATCGTCCCATCTGGTTTTGGTAGTTGTAGACCTCTTGTACTAACTTCCGGAATGGTTGCTAATCTTCCTAAAATTCTTTGAATTTCTATGCTAATGTTGATAGTGTCATTTTGGAGAGTTCTGTGGATAAACATTTCTGTTTGAGAAGTGCCATTTGTATTGAAAACTTTCATGAGTAAGACTGGTTTTCTGCCTGCCTGAGGAATCCTTGGGAGCTTAATGTGAGATTTGTTGAAAAATGGCTTTTTAATGAAAGTGAAGATATTGCTTCTTTAATAGAACATTAGAAAACTAGAAGCATAAGGTTTTTATGCAATGGAAATTCCTTGTAAAGAATAGAAAAGCTTGGACCAAAAAAGAAAAATCCAGAGGGCACTGAGAGCCTTACTTAAAAGCATGCCATTTTTTCTCATAAATGGGCGGGGAAAAAAGATCCTTGATGGTAGGAATGAATGTTGTGGTCAGGATTACACACTCTGTGTCCAGTAAAGATGGGACTGTTGATGTGTGTATGCAAAATCTGAAGCATGCATGATATTAATAAAATATACCTCTTAAATCGGAACCAAAAAGAATGTGGTAATATATCTTAAAATTAAACAAAGTAGGATCAATTGCAATGTTACTTTGCTATCTTAGTGGCCCATTGTTGTAATGGTTTATTTCAGTATCTTATGTACTACATCCCAGTTTATCTCTGGGCTGTAGTACATAATTCCCTGATGACAATGTTTTACTGAAACTCATTGTGTAATTATGCTAGCATGAATCCAAATACCATGAGCAAAGTTAGTGTTGGTCTGTCAAGGTTTTGTTCGGTCAAGCATAAAAAAATCTCTCAGGACAGGGATTCTGTAGGCTACCTGAAAGTGGTTCCAGTGTTCAATCACAATTTATAAACTGAAATTTAACTTGTTGCAGGTAGTAAAGCTTGCTTATTGCCCTTTTCTTGTAGGCCTTGAAGGAGACTCTGTGACTCTCCAGTCTCTAATACCTCTCTGGGTGGTACTGCTCTGTTTTATGTAGTATTGAGCAAAGATACCAACCTTTGGGCTTTTTCCTTTTTATTACTCCACCTTGCTTAATTTTTAAATAATTGAGCCTGTAAATCTAAGATTTTATTTGACCAGAGACATGCACAATACCACTACAGCTTTGTTTTGAGCAGTAAATTGTAGCAGATGCTCTGTGATAAACTGACTGTATTGTGGAAAGATTAATTAACCTGATTTGGGGGCAGGGATTATGTTCTGACCTTATTATGTAATTTCACTGAAGGTACTGTATCTACTAAGCTCTGTTCACTATGAAGGAAATATGGTATGGAATATGAAAAAGAAATAGAGGAAAGGGGATCCTCATTAATGGAATGCTCAAATCTCTTGGTATAACATAGGTAGACAACTGATTTTGCTTCAAATATTGAATGGTAGGCATTTTTTCTGAACTAAATGCCTCTTGCAGAATACCTCTTGCAGCCAAATGAAGAGTACCTGCCTATACTCCAGCTTAATCACATTTTAATTACAGCATTGAGCTTGAAACATTTCCATATTTCAAGGACAAATTGGGGCTTAGACCTGGCACCTTTGTATTAAGTAGCTGCACTTACTCCTTTCAATTAAATGAATCATGTATAGGCACTGATGCTATGCATGGAAAATTGAACTATTTTGATTTCCTTTCTTCAGTAGCTTATTTTGGTTTTAGTAGTTTCTGATCTTGTACTCTCAAATCTGAGAGTCTGGTTTTGCCAAAAACTCATTAACTTCATTAACAGGCCTTTAATTATTATTAGATCAATAATTAATCAAATATTATTAGATCAATACCAAGATCTAATCTTAAAAACAAAGACGATGTGTGTTTTTGAATAAATTTTTTAAAGAACCTATTTTAGTAGCATGACAGAAAAAGATACTAAATAGGATTCTCAAAAGCATTCTTAAGACACCAGGCATTTAACTTCCCTTTAAGCCAGTTTGTGCGAGTCTGAGTAGACTCACACAATATGAAACTCTGTAATGGATAGATGCTTTCACCTCTGCCCTCTGCCCACAGCACTCAAACTCTTTTTCAGACTATGAATCTGCATTTTTAAAAGTGTAACGTTTCTGATGTAAAATAATATATTTGCTGACGTTATTTCTGTAACTTACTTCTTGTGCAAATACGTGAATAAATGTTCATAAGTACTGCATCTGCTGACTAGCAAAATGTGCCAAAGGCAAGGCGATGTGATTTATGGAGTGTATTTCTTTTGTGCTCATGGGCCCACCCTTATTGATGGGTGTAAATATATTTGTTATGATGTGTCATAATCAAGACAGTATATATCACTGTTGTTTACTCTCCATTGCAAAAAGCCTGTGTGTTCTGATTTGAATGTCACTGGAACACTCTAAATACCCATGCTGGGCAAAGGCCAAGTTAAGATACAGGTCCTCGACAGATTTCAGATCTTGATTTATGCAATGATTATCTATTACTGTGTGGTAAATTGGAAGTGATTGCTCTGTTACCGCTCATGAGACTTTGTGTGGGACTGGCCCCCATCAGGTCACAGAAAAGATGACTGATAGCCTTATTTGTGTGTTGCATCATCTGTGCAGTGCACTGTTTCAGGAATCTGAAACAGTATGTGCACGGAGTATGTGCAGCAAGGATTAGAGAAGTCTTGAGAGGTGGAGCTGACAATGCTATTTGAAGTTTTTTGAATGACCTCATATCCTTAGTATTTCAGTGTAAGTTTCTGTATGTCTTTAAAAAGCTTATGGAAAAAATAGTATAATGTGCCAAAACTACCTTGTTTGCCAGCAAGGTAGTCATCGAGCAGGGTGCCACCTTGGTTGCTAAACTGAGTGTGCCTTCTACACGGGTTATTTGCTGGAGGGGCAGGAAACTGGGTTTTTAGCACTGTTGGATGAGACCTCCAGCTACCATTTCAAATTAAATCTTAAATAAGGAGGGGAGGGAGGTAAGGGGGGCCTTTGCTAAGCCCTTGATCCTGCTGCTGCCTCATGCTTTGTGGATGCTGTGTATGGGTGCGGCAGTATAACCTAGAAAAATGTCCCTATTTGCTAGCTGCTGTGCTGCCAGGCACTTTAACTGCTTTGTAGCTGTCAGGTTTATAGAGAAGTTGCTCTTGGTCTTGGTAATATAGTGATAAAGCGTGTTCTGCTCTGTCAGCATGGAGAAGCTGTGCAGCAGCAAAGCTAACTTGGTTAGATAAAATACTTGAGGATCTTGGCCACTGGTTTAAAACAAAACTGAGCATGTTAGAGTACTTTAAATAGGGCACTTACCAGCTATACAGCTATCTTCATTGGAGCAGCAAGATAAAGTTCAGTTTGTTTAGACATTCGATCAGTTTCTCTTCCAAAGCTTTAATTTCTTGGACTAAATAAAAGGTTACACTTTGTTCAGCAGAAGTCTCTGCTCATTTTTCAAATGTCTGAACCAAAAGGTAGTTCTGAGGCCTGTCAGAGACGGGCATTAAAGAATTAGAACAGGCTGCTGTGAGGGAAAATGTTAGCGTCCTTACCACAGATGTAGTTGTGCCTGCACAGGCACTGATATACTGTAGTTTACTTTTCTATTTAGGCAAAGATGCCCACCAAAACGAGCAAGGTTCCTCTCTTTTTACTGCACCAATATGTCAAGTCTAACTTTATTCAGCAGATCATCCTAATTTCAGCCTGAATCAACAGATGAAACATCTGTTGCATGCTGGGTGTATCAAGGCTGATTTTTAGCAATAGATTCCTTCCACTCTGCTGCCAATGTGGTGCTACAGATTGTAGAAAAAGCAAAAATAATATTATTTCTGTTTGATAGGGTCTAATGGTCACGACCTGTTAAGTTTTAACAGGGAAGAGCAAACTGCATCTGATTGGCCTCATGCATAATGCAAATGTGGCACGTTTTAAAAGCAACTTATTTTAAAATATTTTTACAGGGCTTACAATATTTTTACACATTACAGGTTAACACGGTTTACTTATAATTGTTCCTGTAAGCTAGGTATAGTCTTCAGAAACTGGAAAAATGCATGCTGTAGACTTCTGTAAAGAGCTTGCGTGCTTTCCCAAAATGTGGTTTTCTTAAATGACTTCAGAATAGGACAATGTGTATTGGGTGGAGCTGCACAGTCTCAGTAGGACTGAGACATGCTGTTAATTCAAGGGCAGTCTCTTACTAGCTTCATGAACTGCATGATAAAACAAAGAAAGAATAGAAAAAAGAAAACTAAAAGATATATTTTTAAGGTAATTGCATAGAGTTTAGTAAGGGGTTCTCAGAATTAGTAATTTTTTGCAGGTGTGCTGGTGCATCATTGTGAATCTTGTTTGCTTGGAACAGTAATTATACAGACTCAGATGTAGTAAAAAAATTCCAAATTTTACTTGACTTTTGTAATTGGTATATTTTTGGAGACAGTGCTAGCAGTTGCCAGTATTGTCTTCCCATCCCCCAGTCTAGTTTGCTTGCAGCTGCAGTAGGAGGCATCCTTCTTTCTTGGAAGTGACCTTGGCTTGTATTAATCAAATTCAGAAAACATAGAAGAACTTTGTGGTTACATGTTGACTTGATATAAAATTTTATAGTATCCATTTTCTTCTAAAGTGAAGCCATTTTACAAAAGGGCATTCATTTATGATATCTTACTGTAAAATAATTTTTCTAAAATTCCATGGTATTCAGAAAAGGCAAAACAACAAGACCAAACTGCGCTTTTTACTGAGAAGAATGTATTGAGAGCTTTTAATAAAAGTAACTAAGTCTTAAATTGGTATTGGCAAAACTGTGTCCTAATCTAGCTACGCTGTGAAAATACAGCATTATTTGATAGCATTTTCTGTGGTGTCTTTCCATTTTTCAACTATAGTAGGAAAGCTGGGTAGTAGGGCATGAACTCAGTCACCTAAGATCTTATGATGGCTTCAACTTTCTGACTGTGTTTTAATCACTTCCTGCGTCTTTTGGTAGCATCTCTCAAGGCATTACACTTAATGTCATAGTAGCTGCTGTGCCTATTTGCATAGATTAAGGAAGGAATCTACCTGTGTCGGTTCAAGAAATCACTGTTTGACCTTGCCCACCAGCCGGAAATTGGTTTTCTTTGGCTGCTCTGAAGTGGAATGGCTGACTATACCTGAAGCAGCCTTTAAGAGGCTTCACATGATTATCTTACTGCCTAAAACTGTTTTATTAATTGAGTCGCAGAAGTATGATTTGCAAAAGTATTATTTGCATAAGTTTGATTGGCAATGTTTTCAGCTGGCATAGCTGTTTTGTAAGAGTCTCCATCTGTTTTCTGGACCTGTATGGAGGTCTGAGACCACAGTATCTTTCACCACTACAAAGTGCACTGAAAGCCTTTAACATTCTGGGTAAGATAATTTACTGATTTTGAAAGTGCATGTTGATGAAAAATTAGTAATAGCTGCCAACTGACTAATGTTTTTTTCCACCTTAGGTTGTCATGTGCATTATCTTAAGCAGTCTACCTTGGCTTCAGGATTTGGAAAACTGAGTTGTATTTTCACCAGCATCCTTACCATAAACCTTTTCTGTATGTCTCTGGCATATTTAGTCATTTTACCTCTTCACAGTATATTCAAGTTCTTGTCAACCTTTCTGCACTGTGTTGGAGATCAGACTATGCCAAAATACATGCCTCCAAATGTTTCTCAATTTGACTGCCTCCTGCTTTGGAATGATTAGTTCCGTGTGTTTTACTCTGCAAATGTATGCAATGACTTGCCATTCTACTTGTTATCAAATCAGAGCTGCTAAAATCTCTAAGGAAACTTACATACTCTTAGGTTACGATGCTAAAGAATTTGCTTGAACTACATGCTTTACATACTTCCCTTCATGCTGTCTTGTATTATAGTGTCTGTTGCTGCACTGAACTGAACATCTTCACAGGAGCTTTAGTCCTCTTTCCTTGGAAGACCAAGAAAGGGGTGATAAATCTGTTGCTCTCCTTGCTTAAGTGTAGCTGGACATTGATTTTTTTATTTTTTTTTTCATGTTCAAATGCCAAAATACAGTCATAGATCTTGTCATTAAGATTGGCTGTCATCAACATTTTCACCAATCTCCCAGAGAAAAACCTGGTGGCAGCACAGATTTTGGGGTACCCCTCTATGGACTGATTCACCTGGGTCTGTAGTTCTTGGAGTGAACACTGCTTTGTTAGTGATGATACAGTGGAAGAAGCCTGTTCTGTGTTTGTGCTCTAGTTCTGTAATAACATGATTGAATATGCATCTTTCTTTTTCAGTGCTAAACCAAGACAATCTACTAAAAATCTCATGTCCAGAGCATTTTTTACTTTTTTGTAAAGTTTTTTGTTTTCTTTTGCTTTTGTTTGTTCTCCTTTGCAAGATTTTGAAGACCTGAGGATTTTTGTAGCCAAGAACCATGACTTCAACGTCCATCCTTCATGGAGTAGATGATGTCCTGTTTTGTAGTCAACATCTAGATGCAGGCTATTATTACTGGTACTATGAGAACTGGGCAGCAGTACTTCTTGGGCTGCCCAGCCTTATGCCACAGTACCATGGATTCCTCGTTTGAAGTGAAGCAAAGTAAATTAACGCAGCTCTGGACTGCGCATTCAGAATCTTTTCTGACACTTTTGTGTTGGTGCTCTCCCTTCCCTTTCTCAAGGTCTTTCCTGTTTGCCAGCTACAGGCAGCTCGTAGCTGTAACACCTCCAGAGTTAAGTGATGCTTTGATAATGTCTAGTATCAGTTCTAGCCCTTTGCTTACTGCCATGGTTTTCAGCTAAAGCGGGAGAAAGGGACCCTACTTCTGCAAGTCTCAGCTTCTGACTCGCTGCCATATACTGCTTCAGACGACTTCCCTTTCCTTTTATTTCCAAGCTGAAAGCAATTCTCAGTCTGGAGGAGGCTGCTGCCCGTTCTGCTGCTCGGCGTTCTGCTGCTCGTTCGAAGGGAGGGGAAAGGGAGGAGAGGCCCTTCTCCCTCACTGTCCGCTCCCTGACGGGGGCGGGCCGGGCCGCAAGGAGTTAAGGGCCGCTGCCGCCCGCGGTTCTGTCTGGAGTCGCCGCACGCTCATTGGTTGCAAAAAGGTGAAATTGAAACCACGGTAAACTTTTGACCCTGTAGCAGTTCTTGTGGAACGCCTTCCCCTTGCCAAGAGCAGAGGGCTTCTTCCCCCACCCCCCGCTTCCCCCTTTTTCCTGTATTTTTTTCTCTGATCATGCTGTGCTGCATGCAGCCTCCCCGAGGGGAGGGGGAGGACGAGAACAAGCGAGTAGTTCGCTTGTGTGCTGCTAACGGCAAGTTGGAATTTGCCTTTAAGGCAACTACCAGCTACCGTCTGAAAGTCCCATCCCTACACAAGTAGGAATCAAATTTTTTTTTTTTTTTTTTTTCAGTTTCCAACATGCTTCTGTATGGTCGAAGAAAAAACAACCCAACTAAAAGCAACCTACGAATTGATGCTGACGATCAGGGCTAATTAGAAAGTGGGGAAGGGAGGATGAGTCACCGGGTACGCCGGTTTCAGCGAGCTTAGTAAACAGTGTTGAGTTTTTTAAAAGATTAAAGTGGTATCTCCTTACTGAAATCCTACGTTGGACTATCTCAATATTACAACTTAGTTCATACGTCTGTGAATTGAATACATATTTACCTAACTCCCTTTGTATTCTGCATTTTCCTTAAACAAGAAAACCTACAACACCTCAGACTGAGACAAGTAGTGTCAGCTGAACTTCACCGCCAAATTGCAAAGTGTTGGAGGCCCAGAGTAGCCAATGTTAGGAATTTTTATTTAGGGTGTGACTCCAGCAAATTCTGGACCTAATTAACGTGTCTGTCATTTTCATACTCTGCAGATTTTATCACAAACCCGAAATATCTGTGGCCGAGAAAATTCACCTTCCCCTTTGTAGCTTTGCCAAATCAGACAAATTGTAGCAGCGTTACATTTTCGGTGAAGTATGAAAACCTAACATTTAGTTATTTCGCATTTCTTTCCCATTAAATGTGTGTCTTTTCACTGACAAAAGAATCGCTGACTTGATTACTGCATCAGTTTCCATTTCCTCCCTCACTAGCTCATAGGCACAGGTATGGCCGCCTGTTCTTGCTGCAGTATTAAATTTACTGAATGTTAAGTGCCACTTAATCAAGGAGTCACTCGACACCTTACCTAGAGATAACATTCAAAACTCTTTCTCGACAAAAAAACCTGGTGCCTGACTACTTCATTTTGTTGTTTCCACATCTCCACTGTCTTGTTCTTGCAAGTACTTTCACTGGATTTATATAGCGTGTTCATTTTCCTAATTAGAGATTAGGCTGGGAAGGGACCCGCAACTGCTGTGATTTGGACTCTTTAAACATTCAGTTCTGTAAGCAGTTTAGCGGTTACGGAGTGTTTACTTTACAGCAGTGTTAATAGAGTAGGACAGAATTGTGGTGGTTCCGTGTGGGCTGTTCTTGTAGTGCTGCTTTGTTCTTGATGCAGCTTTTTCTGGGAATTGAGGGAGTCTCCAGAAGCATTGCCAGCAACATCGAGGGAACAATGAATATTAAATGATTAATAGCAGATCCTCTGTACCCTCATGTGTGCAATTCTCCTTGCAACTGCAAAAGAAACATACCCTGACAGTGATCATCAGGGCCTCCTTGTTTATTCCAGCTAGTGTACCTGAACAGCAGCTATTATATAGTTTCTTTTTCCCCACTCTCTGTAATTCGTTGTTCTCTCCTCACTGTGCCTGTGTACATCCTGTCTGCTTCTCATTGTCTGTTTCATGGCAGTTCTCCTGCCTTCACATTGGAGCTGCCATGAAGCTGCACATCATGTTCCCTATGACAGTAAAATGGAATAAATGCTCTTCTAAAGGAGAGTGAGTAACAACTGTCACAAATTAAGACTGAATTCTGAACTCTATTTTTGGAGCATAATTTAACGTGTCTTAGACTTCTCTTGAGCATTTGTGTGGTTGCGTTGTGATAACATTATGTGTATGTGCCTTTTAGTGGTAAAAATCCGTGAAGTCTAAAATTGTTGCAGATGCCAGCAGAAGGGTGGGAAACTGGCAAAAAAAGTAACACTGATATTGAAGCTACAGAATTATAGTTAGTCCTATAAATCCTATAACTTCAAAGGACCCCACTGGGGGGGAGTGTTTTTGGAGATCATTACTGAGAGCTAACTGCTGATAATGAAAAATCACTAGTGTAACCATTTCCTGTAATGAATATGGCTGAAAAGAAAGGTGTCATGGATACCGTGAAGGCATTTTGCAACCAAAAAGCATTACGTGAGCAGTCGCAAACTGAAAATATGTGTTGGTGTTCCATACTGCTTTATTCTGTGTGTTTATTCAGAGTAGATCTTGAGGTTGGTTTCATCTCCCCATATTCCAAAATAGGGTCAAGCCAGCTGCTTTGGAGCTGCCCTATTAGAATTTTCTCCCCCACTGAGGTTTCCACACGGTGAATGAGAAATTTAAAGAGAAGTCCCTACCATGGTGTTTTCATCTATTTTTAGTTCTGTCTAGAGTAAGCAGCTTTCTATCTAGAAAGCAGTTTTCTATCTGTTTTCTTCTAAACAAAAGGATGGAAAGGTGATTTAGAGGAGATTCAAGAGCAAAGCCTCTCAATTTGGAAAACTATTACATGTTTCAAAGTTCATCAGAACTACTATTGTGTGCTTCAAGCTTCTGCTGGTTTATTAAGGCTTGGCAGTTTCCCCTAGATCTGCTCCTCACTGTCATGCTGGCATAAATGATGCTGAAAAAGAGTAGACATGTAGTAGTTGGACTTCATATTTTTGTTTGGTTTTAAAACATTACCATTGTATCTGTCTTTTCTGCACTTATATCCGTTTCAGTTGGTGGTCAAACTTAGTACCTGCAGAGTGATAGTTTAATTGTGGGATGCAGGAAGTGGCTTTTTCCTGGCTTCTTCCTGAATAGGTTTGTCTCAAAACTATCCTGTCCACATCCTTGTTGCAGCTTTTCAGTGATGAGTGAACACTTGGTCTTCTGCAGCAATAATGGCTTGGGTTTCTGGATTTTAAATGCTTTTTTGAAGAGCATGTTGATAGCAACAACTTACTGAAAGACATTTAAAAAAAATGATCTATTCATTTTTGTACCTCTTCTGCTAGTATAATAATTTTTCTGAGTTCTCTTGTGATACCATCAGGATGCAATATGAATAGACACAGAAAATTTTAAGCTGTAGACATGTGAATTCCCTTGAGGACACATGTCCATACACACAGTCTTGTTTTTTCAGGAATCAGTATTTGAGAATTTTTTTTCTCCTTTAATGTACAGACCAGTTTGTAGAAAGGAAAGTGTTCTGTGTGATCTTGGTGAAGCAGACCTCCTGCTGCTGCAAGTTGTGCTTCGCTTGCACTTCCTTGAAAATTGTGATAAAAATGAGGATTGGCTGCTATAGCTGAAAGGTCTTTATGCATTTATAACTCTGTAGGTTGCATTATCTATGTAAATGTGTGTGGGCTAGGGTGGGTTGATGTGCCCTGATAATCAGGTTATTCCTAGCTTCTGTAATGGGCTCAGATTTTTTTGATCTCTCAGGCCACAGGGACAGTAAACAGTAGCTTTGCTTACTGATTTCTGCTGAAGTAGCAGACCAGAATATTTACTGTGCTGTCTTTTTGGAAGAGCGTGTTTTGTTTCCAGCTCAGTTTTAAACTGATTCTTCTAAACTTTCCTTTTGATGTTTCTTGAGTGTGTATATATATATATAGAGAGAGAGAGAGAGTGCTTGTGATAATCAATATAACATATCAGGTAATTTATCAAAGCAATAACTGAACTATAAATAATAGAGAGACACTATTCCTGAACAGATACAAGAAAAGAAAAAAGAATTGGCTGAAGTGGTCTATAACTGTTGCATTCATTTGTTTGTGGTATATAGTTGTCCCTACAATAGTCTGTTGAAGACTTAGACAAGAGAAGGAGTCAACTTTACGGTTTGTGGTATCAAAAATTACTCATGGTATATCATGGCACAATGCCCATTTTTTGCTCTCTCCAATCAGATGGCAGCTAGAAAGGCATGGTTTTCTTCAAGATAAGTAAATGAAAAGCATGGATCAATGGTGCTTGCAGTACTAATGCTCTGGTCCTGAAAGTAGGCAGTTTTTGTTCTCGAGGTACAAATAGGGAATGTCCAGAGAATTCATGGATCTGACAAATATAAATAAATTCAGAGCAAAAATTATATGCTAGCAAAACCGGTATGTCTTCTGTCTTGTTGTCTCCATATGCTTTTGCTGATGATGCTGTGAAAATACCGGACAAGTGTTTTTCATTTTGGATATTACTACTAAAATATATTTTCATTTCTAGCACACTATACCAGACAACTGCAGACATTCTTTAATAAACCTCAGAGCCGTGACATGGTAGAGAATTGGAAAATAAGTGATTATCTAATTTTTTTTTTCTAGTGCTAAGTTTTCTCTGTCCTAGAGGGGGAAAAGGCTTTTCATACTGAGCATGGACAGTTGCAAAAACTCTATTTTATCTGAGGAAAGAATTTCTAATGCCTTATAGGGAAAAAATTATATTGCTTTTTATTCATTGTGTATTCAATCATAAATAGAGGGAGCAAAACAGTTATCCTGGCTACCTGAATGGAGGAGGAAGGGGAATTGCAAACTCAGTGGTCACAGCCTACTGTTTAATTTGTCCTCAGTATTGTTCTTAGGAAACTGACATTTCTGATAGTACTGACTGCAGGGATTTTGAATTAATACGTTTAAATGGTGTATATTCAATATGCTGATAACTTTAATTATGCTTATTTTTATGTTTTTCAGCTTCTTGTATAGAATATTAATTAGGTGATTTGTTATTTCAAAAGCTGTCATTCCCCCTTTTTGCCCCACCCTTCTGTTAAAGTACCAAATGCAGTTCTGTCTCTTTGTTTTAGATTTCCTTTTTTTTCCACATTGATTCCCTTTCACATATATAATACTGTCCTCCAGGGTCCTGTGTCAACATTGATTGCACAGGACATTGATTGGTACTGAGGATTTAAATCAGAGGAGTCTTATTTTGAAATAGCATAAAGTTGAAAATGAAAAAATAATTGGAGCAATATGAAGCTTGCTATAAGAGGCAGAGAGAATGTCTGCAGACAGAATAAATGCTTGAGATTTTCAGAAGGTGAATACCAGAGCATGACACGCAGGAACAGACTGGAGTCTTGTGGTTTTAGGAGGGAGTGCAGTGGGGGCTTCCTGTTAAGGAAAAGCAAAAACCATTTAAAACTGATGAAAAAAAAATTCACTGACATGTTTGGTATGCACATGGTATCAGACAAGTTATTAGAGTACTAAGATGTGTTTTGTATTTTTTAAGTGGAGAATACTTAGAGTTTATATATTTATAAGAGAATTCTCTGGTATTACTAGTTTCGTACTGATTTCAAGAATTTATAGATTCAGCCCCTTTTCAGTACTGAGTAAAATGGGCTTTGATACAACATGGAATGGTGATTTCTATTGTTTTGTGGCAAACCACTAATTATAATTAATGTGTTCGTGCCATTTGTTTAAGTAATGTTTATTTGAAGGAAACACCCCTTCTTTTGCTTTCTTGTTGTTTTTTTGTACATAATATAAATGTAAATTCTGTCTTTTCAGGTATACATGTCTCCACATTTCTGATCTTTCTAGAAGCAAAGCATTCCAAGTTGTATTTTCCTTTGTTGCTTGCTCTTACAGTATGACAGAGCAAGATGAATACTGTTTAATGGTCCTGTTTTAGGTAGTGTGCTACTCATGGTGTCTTCACAGTATTCTTCAGTTAGTGGTTTTGTGATATTTCAGGGCAGCTTTTGTGACCCTTTAGGAAAATGTTAACTTGCTTGGCTGTAAAAGCAAAATTAGTCTATTTTTTGTGGAAATTTAATTTCAGTTTCAGTGGGGCCCTTCTTTTCTCTGTCATACATTTTATTTGCTGTTAACATGGTCCTTTATCTGTTGATCTGACTGGCAAACCTGGATGCATAGGAAACAAATTAACAAGTAATGATGTTCCAAAAATAGATCACATGCATTATATATCAGAGGAACTGGAGATGAACTCCAAGCATCTTCCACCTCTGACCATCTCTTAACTAAAAGTGTCCTGTCATATTAATACATGCAAAATGAAAAAGGTTGAAGTTAATTGTCATGTCTGAGAAATAGCCCAGGAGTGCATGGTGCTTAATAAACATAAGCACTGCAGGGGAATTGGTAAATGAAACCTGGCAAGGTCTGAAAAATCAGTCTCCATGAGGTAGAATGTATAATATGACATGAAGGTGCATGAAATTAAGAATATTTAATGTGTTGCAACAGGGTGTGCTTCACTGGCATTATAGATGGCACTTTTTTTTTTAAACTGAAAGTCCTGATTCAGTGAAGTCTCTGAATCATTATTACCTAGTAAATCACCTTTTTGTCTGTGGGAGGGAGAAAGAGTAGAGAATGATCAAATGCCTGTGTTTTGGAATAGTATTTTATTAGTTACTGTACTGATGGAAGAAATGCTGGATAAGCATGTGTTTGAGGGAGATACAATGTTGAAATAACAAATTTCCACTAAATATACAGAGTTGCAGAATGGAATATCCTGTAGTTTTATTTATTATCAAAATTTCAATATTTCTTTTTAGGAGTGAGGATTCTATTTAATATGGTAACATTATGTAAAATTCCAGGGCATGCTCATGATTCATTGAAATGGACTTGTTTGGTTTAATTCTTTGTAACTGGCTTATTTTGAGTAATGCTAAGTTCTGCTTAGTCAATTTCTAAAACAAGAAATCAGCTCAGACAGAAGAGCTCCAAGGATGCCAAATACCACAAGAACACATACTTAATATAGGAAAAACTTGGTGGTTTCGTCGGACCAACAAAGTATTTAAAATGTTTTCATGCAAAAAAACCATGATTTAAGAAAATATTTTGGATATGTTTTAAATTAGTATTGTATAGTTGTGCATTTTGGAGGGTAGTCAACTGTTTCAGTGAAACAGATATAAAAACTAAATCTGAAGCATGTAATTGTTTGTATTTTTGGGCCCCTGCTAGGACAAAACCTTCTCACTTGCCATGTCCTGTTTGCTGGATAGGTCTTTCATCTACCAGCTACTGAGAGCAGGGGCATAAGGAAGTTACTCTTGAGGTGGCCAAGGAAATGAGTGCATTGAAAGACAAGGCAGCAAAAAGGTATCTAAGGGATATTAAATTAGTAGCTTTCCAAATTCTGTGGGGGTAAGTTAAGTAAGATGAGGGAAGAAATAGTTGTATCAAACTGAAAACTTTCTGCTTACTGTGCTTAGTAATTTCAACGTCGTTTTGGCTTGAATGCTCTGGAAATGGACTAAGGAACTTTCCCCATTGCAAACATACTGTATTGCTGGCATGTGCGTAGTTTTCTTGTTATTCCAGGGTGGAATCTTAGAAGACAATGGATTTTACCCTGTCAAAATAATGAAAGCGTGTCAGACTGGACAAACACTCATGATTTCTTTAAAATCTATGGTTTTGTTTGGAAGGCCATACATACGCTGTTGCAATAGATGGATTAGTAATTACTGGAACTTATTTTATCTGCCATGCGCAAAACCCAGTACCTTTTAAACAACTCATTTATGCTTTTCACTGAGAAGTGAATAGAACTGACATATGAAAAGTGTATGGTACATTGCAGAGGGTGTAGGCATGAGCACTTAATAATAAGGACTAGTGTTTTTTCACCAGAGTTACTGTGGAGCGAGAAGATCTTTCCTATTTTCTGTTTTCTTGAATTGAGAAGAATGTTGGAAAATTTAAGATTATACATGCAAAGATGTTGCAAATAATCATGAAAGTTTGGAACTTTTGCTCCAAATACTGCTGCCTTCGGTTCCACTCCACTGGTGGGATTAGAAGCATCATGATATAGTGGTTCATTAGGGCTACAATCAATGGAATTAAACAGTGCCTTGCTTTGAAGACTTTGTTTTGGGTAATTTATACTGATCTAAAATTTAATGGAATTTCTTGCATTTGCCTAGTTTTATGTAGTAACTGAGCTATTCAGTCAAATTAAGCTAGCTTTTAGATTTATTTTAATCCTGCAAATAACATAAAGAATTTCACTCTAATTCTTTTCTTTTAAAAATGCTTCATTTAGGTAGATAATATTGTGTGGTATCACTAGCGAAGTCTTTATAGCCAGCATTAGTGGTTCATAAGCCAGAAATAGTGTTGTTGCCTCTCAGAAAGTAAGTTTACAAAGATGCCTGTGTTAATTTTTTTTTTTTGCTTTTAGTAGTAAAAATGCATAATAGTTTCAACTTTTGAAACCTGTTTTTCAGAGCTGTCTTTTGAAATAATTAACTTCAGGAAAACTCCCAAAACCTCCAAAATAGCCTTCCTTTTGGAAAAACGTTTTAGCCCATTAGAAATTACAGGTTCAACTTCAATAAAGAAATATTTCAAAACTGATGATTTCTTTCATTAAGTCACTGAGGAGTTAATAATGAAAGAAATTGTTTCTTCTGCAAATACTTCCTATAGCTGGGAAATTAGTTTGACTGTTAACAATTTGTACTGTAAATCCGTCTGTATTGGGAAGCAGCTTCTGTCATTTCCTTAGCTAAACAGTTACAGAGTTGTTCTAGGCATGACCTGCCTGCGCAGCTTACAATGATATTCTTAGCGAAAGGAAAATGCATGTGTAGCAACTCTGCAGCTTCAGGCCTGAATAAACTACCACCAGCTACTTGGGTGTAAGAGTAGGGAAACAGCCTATGCGAATTACTGATTTTTCCTTCCTTGTCCAAGCTCCTATATTTATCATGTTTCTGAGACAAATTGTAGTAATTTTTGGTTTTCTATTTAATTACATTGTAAGTTATCTCTCATTACAAGGAGACATTAAACCAGAAATGACATTTCTATTCTAAATAAATTAAAACAACCATGTAACCTTCAAAATTGTTATAGTGAAATGTCTATCCTAGCTCAAATTTTCAACTGCTTAGTATGTTTCAAATGCTTCCTTCTCTTAAACAGAATTTACTCTTGAATTCAGACATATTTGCTCTGTCCACATCCTTCCTGAGTTAGCCTTGACTTACATTGTAAGCTCTTCCTTTCTCTTTCCACGTTAGCTCTTAAACCTTCAGCTCTGACTATATTCAGCCTGTAAATGTAGTTACAGGGAGGGAAGCAGCAATCCTGGAAGCGCGTGCAGGTGTCACCTACAGCATGCCTGAAGGTGCAGCCTCAGCTGTGAGGTCTGTAGACATAAGGCCTTGAGTCATATGTAGTGCTGAGTATAAGCTTCAGATGATCAACTGCTTTTTGCTGTTTTTATCTCTTTTTTTCAACTTCTTACTTGTTCAGATGAGTTGTTTTTCATTCAGCTGAATGACGCTAATTGAAGGAAATACGATCCCTGAAGTTGTCCCGTTCTGTACTGGCATCTAGTGGCCTAATAGTGTATTTTTCTGGAACTCTATGTAAAGTAGGCCACTACGGATGTATTTGGGATGTTTTGCCCTGGAGGAATATATGAATGGATAACGGTCTTCGACTTGCTTTTCCATCTCTCTGGTGGGTTTGTCTTATTCATCCTGTTTTTTTAGCAAATATTTACATGTAAGACTACGTTCTTATCTGTACAGTTCATGCCCATAGTACAGAGTTAGGCATCTTTTGTAATTGTTTATTTCAAATGGAAGATTATGTTTGAGTGTTGGGTTTAATTCTGTTGTCATTTTAAAAACATGGTATCCTTCTTTTTGTAATGTATATTGATTGGCATGAGGATTGGTTATTATAGGATTTTATGTTAAGCATTGTAACATTTTATTAGCTGCAAAGAGAATTTGTACCTTAAAAAGGGTGCCATTTTATTTCTGGACTATTTACACATGCTAGAGTAATCCAGTCCTTTGTCCTGTCTAGATTTCAAAATTTTGTACTACTGTAGGAAGAATGCTCTCTTAAATTCTCCCTGTGTAGAATTAAAAACCTCTATGCTGCTTCATGCAGATCTGCTTGTGTGCCTTTGTCCTTTCAGATTAGACTTCAGAACAAAACCTACAGCAGATATCCCCCCACCACCACTGACAAGAAGCCAATAAGCAAAAAATTCAATCAGTCAACACAAAAAGGATTACACACACTTCTCAAAAGTAATATGCACACTTCTCTCTTCTTCTTCTTTTTTTTTTTTCCCTTACGTATCTTGTCCTGGAAGCAGTTAGTTGATTGGGTACCCTTTCTGAGGGGTTGGTTGTCTTTGCTGCAAGTATACACTGCTGACTTCTGTTTAACTAACATCTTGTTCAACAGGGTGCTCATATTCTGTTCTGCAGAGCTTCTTGAGCCATTTGGCCACCAGCTTCTGATACCTTAACATAAACTTCATTTAGTTCTATCAGTTCCTTGTCCTTGTGATACCTTATCACCGACTCTTAGGAATTTGGTTCCTAGGCCAGTTTCTTTTAACAATTGTCATAATGGTAGTTTTTGCTTGTGGAGACAAAGAACTTTTTCTGTGAAAGATTTCTTTGTGCTTGGATTATGTTATGGAAAAAGGTTCTCTCTAACTGACAAGTCTAACTCTATTAACTAAATATTTAGCAACATCTATTGCCACTCCTGTACAGGCTAAAGAACTGCACTCTGAACTAGAATGCAGTAAATTAAATTTACACTTAATTTGGAAATTTCTGTAAAAAGGGTAAAATAGTGCTTAATTTCTAACAACCTAGTTAGAAACTGCCTTAATTTCTGACAAAAAAAGTCAGTAAAAAAGTAAAAAGACCAAAACTATCTAATTAACTATCTAATTAACTGTCAGTTAATTAGGTAGTTAATTAAGATTGTTTTATAGTTCTAGTTGTGTTCTAAAATACTCCAACTAGATACATAGCATAGATCCATTAATTTTTTTTCCTGCCTCAGTGTGTTGTTGATCCTAGCATAGCAGGACCTCACACAGCTTTCTTCTCTTATCTGTGCCTGTGCTCCTTTATTCTCTTGGGAGTGAGGGGAGATGAGTGTCATATGTAATCTGCCAGGTCTGTTTAATGTAACTAGACTTCAACAAAATCGCCTGATGTTTTTTTGGGTTATGGCCAGTCTTTGCTGCGGAAGCAATAGAAATGAAAGACGGTTGAAGTCTTTGCTTGCCTTGGCCTCAAAGTTTTAGAAAACTGTATGGATTTTAGAAGATTTAGCAAGAGATGTGAAAACTATAGTAATCTGTTAAGATGGTAATAGTAATCTAATGGCTTTATGCAGAGATGAGTATGAAACTCCTGTAAGCCCCCTGATACATTCCTAAGGATGAGAATTATTTTCTTCTGCAACTGTGTTTTGGTATGACATTAATTTATTGCTTTCTTTTCAGGTTATCTAAATATATGTTTAAATACTGAGAATTTTCTTTTTTTTTAGATGAATTGGAGCTGTACAGTGGTCCCAGTTTAATGGAGGAAATTTTAAATATCTCTGATATCTCATTTTTAACCTTTACTTTTGCTTAGAGTGATAGAAAGCTTTAATAACCTGTGTTTTGGCTAAATAAAGGGTAGATTTTAAAGAAAGGTAAACAAACATTATTTTTTAGTAGCAAAAAAGTTTATGGATTTGCATTAAAAAGCTCACTTGTAAATCTGATAAGAATAAATCACTTATCTGGATAAGTTGTATTTTGAATTAGTATTTTGAGCATTTTCTTCACAATTATTATGTCGTTGCTTTTAGCTGCTGATGCAAGGTCAAGATGAGCGGATTAGGAGAAAACTCCTTAGATAGTTTGACTAATGAGACAAGGAAGCGCAAGCCATTGACCTGTGATACACCAGGTGCAAGGTACGTTTATATAGAACTTAACTGGTTATTAATAAGTTTTTAAAAATACTTTTCAAATTTGCATTGCAATTTAGAGTAAGTTCTAACTAAGGAATATGTTTCGTTGAAAAGCTCTCCAGGCCAGCTTCTGTTATGAAGATAGGCAACTTTACTATTAGATATAGTTGATGAACTGTGCTTTATAATTAGACTCCTGTGGAAATTTTATTACAGTAGACATATTATAGAATGGATTGAGTTGGACCTTAATGGACCTTAAAGATCATCTAGTTCCAGTTTCCCTGTCATGGGAAGGGATACTTTCCATTAGATAAGGAATCCCTTTCAAAGTTGTGATTGCAAGGCAAAAGAAGAAAAACCTCTTGCTTCACAGGAATTTTAAAGGCATCATCTCATATCTGGTAATTGATTTGACAGGCCTCATTTCAGGAGGTTACATTTATCAGAGAATACTGCAAGAGGTGGAGCTTTTTGCTGGTTTGTTTGTACTTCCGTTTCTTTTAAGTCCATCTTAAATTTTGGCAATCTATCTGCCTATCTTCCCACCTCTCACCCAACTCTCTCAGATACTGTTGTCTGAGGGACTCAGTTTTCTGTTTCCCACAAGCTTCATTGCTCTCCACCACATGAAGTTTCTTTTATCTTTTTCATGTTTCTTCTTCCCTAGAGTATTAACTTGTATTAAATTCATTGTCAGGCATTATGTGTACTAATATTTGTTCCTTTTTTATATACATCTCCAGTGCCTCATTCCAATTGCCTTCATCATTATAATAGATCATGCATTAGAACCTTAAATGCTTCCACTGTATCCCAGTGTCTTTTTATGAGTGTCCTCCATTCCATTTTCTCCTTCCCTTTCTACAGTGTGTCTCATACAGGAGTTCTTTTTCAGATTGTCACCTTTCATTAGCTTTCTTTATCTTCCAAGCTCCTGCTTTGTTATACGTTTGTTTTCTCCAGTGTTGGTCCATGCATACTTTCCTAACTCCTTCGCTTGGTTTCTTCTCAAAGAATGATTATTCTCTTTCAATTACCTTGATGTATCCATTCTTACCCCTGCCCTGAGTCCTTTTTTTCCTGTTCTTGCCATATTGTGTATGACTTTTCTCCCTGTTGGTTTAAGTTGTAGACAGTCTGTTTACTCAGCGCATTAGCCTGGGTAGGAAAAGGAATTTGAGAGGGACATTTTATCCAGCAACATTAGGTTGTCTGGGATTCTGCTTTTCTTGCATGTTGAGATGGCATTTAGGTTCTGATGCCTAGAAATTTATGATGTATCACCTTCTATAATCATGTCTTTACAATCAAACTGAAGGGAGTTAGTAGAACACTAAAATTCCGTTTCATTTGTCTAGTAAATTTTAAGCAACTGTAAAGCGACTTCTAAGATTAAAATATACTTTCTGTATGAGTGCTATAATTTTATAACAAAAGCAGCTGCTCTTTTCATTAAATCTGACAGTAGAGTAAAAGACTAAAAACAGGAGGATTTTTTTTTATTAATAGCTTTAGTCTATTCTTTTGATATCAATTTGTACTTAAAATTCTTAAAAAAGATGCAAACCAAACACAAACACAAACCCCAAACCAAACAGCAGCATAACAAAACACACACTTGCCCTTCAGATTCATGTTTGCTGGAAGAATAACTACTGTCTGGGTTTAATGGGTGGGTGTTAAGTGAAGTACATTATTGTCCACAGAGTGAGCACATATTTGATATAGGATGGCATATAAGTATACAAAACAATGTTTTTGATTTTTAGTCTGGTCTGCAGTGGTGAGAAGCGTCGACGTGAGCAGGAAAGCAAATACATTGAAGAACTGGCTGAGCTGATATCTGCTAATCTGAGTGACATTGACAATTTCAATGTCAAACCAGACAAATGTGCTATTTTAAAAGAAACTGTGAGACAGATTCGACAAATAAAAGAACAAGGTACAGTTCCTTGCTAAGTCAAAATTAATAGTTTAATTTCATTGTGATTCTTTTTTTGTAGCAATAATTACTTGGGAAATTGAGTAGTGGTTTTCACAATAGCATGTAACTGAGCAGGTCTTTGACTTGATTCAAACCTTAAATGCACCTTAAGTAATTTTTTATTTAAAAGTAAACAAGTATTTATCATCACTTTTTATTGGAAATCACAATTTTAAAACTTCGTATGGCCTTTCTTACCAGCTTGGTACCACAGACAAGTTAAAAAAAAAGGAGATGGTACTCTGCCAACTGCTTGAACGCTATACCAAATACTTACCGGTATGAAGAATACATGTCATTGCCTTTCATTTCAAGGAAACCTATTCTTATCTTATGGGCAAGCCTCCAGTCAGAGATAGTGATTTTTATGGGTTTTTTTTAATTGCTTTTTTAGTATGATTGAATTTACTCAGACTGTAGCCAACTCAACAAAGGAGAAAGAAGCAATGCATCATATGTTGGTAAATTCTATCAGCTGGGGTAAACCTAAGTGATATAATACTTTTTATTTAACCAACAGGTGTATGCAAAACCCATGTTTTTAAATATAGAGTGAGGGGTATATATAATTTATTTTTTTAAACACCACTCCACTCCCATCGCCACCTCCCAATGACTAGCCTCCCAAGCTTATATGTGTCGTTTGGGCAGTAAAGTATTAGAAAAACGGAATATGCTGTGGTTTATATCTTACCTGTTGTGGTAAATTACCACACCTTATGCTAAAATAATTTTTAAAAATCATCTTCTGGTTTTAAGGTTTCTTGTAGTGTCATTGAGTGTATTCTAATACTAATTTATGGAGTTGAGATGTTGTCCTCCTCTTGTGGTCTGCTTAACCAGCCAGCAAGTACCACAAAATAAAGTTCACGGTGTTTTTTCTGTAATTCTGCTGCATAGCGTAGATTCCCATTCCACCTTCCCCTGTGATAAATTAACTTAGGATATTTTGGTTCTTTAAATATGACTTTACTATATGCATGCACACACATAGACACACGTGTATACACATACAGACACACAGCTGTTAACATGAATCAAAGCCTTCTTGTAGAACAGTGGTGATGACGATGGCATCTGAAGACTGTGACCAATGATAATGAGATGATCCAAATAAAAACATAAGAAAGAGATATATATGAGTGTGCTTAATGGCTATTGAAAGACTCAGCAGGTATTCATCAGACAGTGTCAGAAAAACAAGAAACGTTCACAAAGCAAGTTCATCGTGTCAGCTTCAACTGCCAAGTCAATTTATGTGAGCAAAGAGTTTGGCATTATGTGGCCATGACTTTTTTTCTAGTCTTGGCGACCAAAAGGATATAAGCCCTCCTCTCTCATTTGTGCATCTTTTTGCCTTTATTTCACACTGTCCCTAGGATGTGGCTTGTAATACTAAAATGTGTCTGTCACATGAAAAGTCGCTTTATGGAAATTTTATCTTTTGGCTTTCAGGAAAAGCAGTTTCTAATGATGATGATGTTCAGAAAGCTGATGTATCATCCACGGGTCAAGGAGTTATTGACAAGGATTCATTGGGACCTCTTTTATTACAGGCAAGTACAAATTAGGCCCTAGTAAACCCCTATGGAACCCACTACTTATGGCACGTGAAAATATTACAATAAAGTATGCAATCCTGTAGTAATAAAATAGTATGCAAGCACCATGCAGAAATATATTTGAAAGGTTCAGGAATAAAATATATCATGTTTTCTTAATTTTGTTGAAATTCTCTGTAGAAGGAAATGGAATAGCCTTTGACTTTTTTGAATATTCCTATACTTTATTTACTCTAGCAGTCATTAGCAAATTACTACCGAAGCAGAGCTTATTTGTGCAAGGAATATTTTATTTCTTGTAGGGGTTACTCATTAAATAGAGGAGTTTTTGCAAGGGGAGGTTTGTTATGTGTGTCTGCATTTGTGTTACTAAATTATGAAGCATTTCAAAAGAATGTTGCTATCAAGCAAAATAACCCAAGAATAATAGTAAACGAAGGTCATAGCAAATAGCCTTTCTTTATGCCTAGAAAACCAATCTGATATTTACAAATTCATCAAAATGTTTTTGAAGCTTAGTTTTTTAACATAGATATTGAATTTCTCTTTCGGTTAAGAACATTTGGCTAGATCGTCCTATCTCATCACTTGATAGTGGAAATGTCTTCATATTCATGACTCCCTTCTTGTTTCTACTGAACCTCTTGTTTCAATTTGCTAACTATTGAATTAATGGTACAAATTAATTATCTAGTGTTCATATAAATCAAGAATGAAACAAGAAGGTTGGTTATCAATGCAAAAGCTGAATGGAATATCACATGGACATATTAATTATTATTATTTAAGTAATTCCCTGCCAGACACACTTTTCCTCAAAAAAAGAATTTTAAACTTCATCTCTATCCTTGAAATTAAGTGAATGCATTGCAAATTGACATTTGTCACCCACACAGCTTTTAAATTAAATTATGTTGAGAATTAGTCATTATGTCTTACATGATGTTGTCATGTTAATATTTAGGCATTGGACGGCTTCCTCTTTGTTGTAAATCGAGATGGGAACATAGTATTTGTATCAGAAAATGTCACACAGTATCTGCAGTATAAACAAGAAGATTTGGTTAATACAAGTGTGTATGGTATCTTGCATGAAGAGGACCGGAAGGACTTTCTTAAAAACTTACCTAAATCTACAGGTAGTAAAAGTTTATTTACTACACTTACTAGACTGTTTGAAAACAATCAGAGAAGACAAAAATACCTCATAAAGGATAACCTTTCAAAACAGATGACTTCTATAAAAAATATTTTACTACAAGAATATCTTAATCTTCATAAATATTACTGTGTTTTTACAATAGCATGCCATTAGAAAGAAATGTGCTGGAAATTCACACTTTACTTTAGCCCTTTGCATTTTTTTTACCTATAACTTTAAAAGAGTGACACTAAAGGAACACCTTCCCTAGTACCACAAGGCTGGCTGAAGGGACTGCTTGTTTTTAAAGTATGTGAGCGACTTCCCCGTACTTCATCAAGGGACTGAAAGTGTCATGCAAAAGAAAGAGTGTTTTGTACTTGGTTCTCAATATTCCCATTTTTATACCAAGCTATATTGATGGTATATTGAGAAGGCATCTTAAAATAGTCTTTAATATCTGTAATTTAGGAACAGGGTATCTAAATTAAGAAGAATCAGTTATGAGCTGATTGTATCTGAAAATCTATATGAATTCTTACTGTGTTCTTTCAAGTTAATGGAGTTTCTTGGACTAATGAAACACCTAGACAGAAGAGCCATACATTCAATTGCCGGATGATGGTGAAAAGCTCTCATGACCTCTTTGAAGATGTAGGTGGCTACCAGGATATACATCAAAGATATGAAACTATGCAGTGCTTCGCTTTATCACAGCCAAGAGCTATGATAGAAGAGGGGGAAGGTAGGAATTGTTGCAGAATTGTCATGCATAGAAATTTCTGTGAAAAGCTCTTTGGTGTTTAGCAAACCATTTTCCAGAATACAGCAACTTTTATCCTTACTGTCTGTACTTCCATTGTAATAACAAAAGACGCTTCAGCTATTTTATTAGATTCTTCAACACAGTAAAAAAGGAGATGATGAAAGAAGAAACATTCTTTTTTAAATACAGATTTGCAATCCTGCATGATTTGTGTGGCACGTCGTATCACTACTGCAGAAAGGGTATTTCCAGCAAATCCAGAGAGCTTTATTACAAGACATGATCTTTCAGGTAGGAAGTATACCCCGGAGGAAGGTACGAAGGAGTCTTCTTTGTGCTCTTGTTTTAAATAAATGGAGTGTGTATTGTGTATATGTAGTGACTAACAGAATTCATACTGAGAATTCCCAACGGCTTTTTGCAATACAGCATTGTTGGTGTTGAGATGTAATAAAATGCCTGTGGGAGGCATTTTCTTCTCTGTGTTACTGTTTGGTAGGTTGCTAAAAACCATTACTTGTGTTTTAGCTAGCATTTCAAGTGATTGTCGTTCTGCTTTCCTTTACGCAGAAGTATTTTAGGTCATAAGGGGAAGTCCTTCAGAATGTTTATATTTTTATACTATACATGAGCTAATGTTTAAAGTGGTTCATGCTTTTAAAATTGAAACAGTTGTATAATCTAAATGGGACTTTGTGTTTATGATGTTCGTTTGATGTAGTTGGTCGCTATTTTTTTAAATTTTACTCTGTGTGCATCCCTTAGGTGCCTGTAACCAGAGACTAAAAAAATTACTGTTTTCTAAAGCTTTGATATTGACCTGTGGGTGTCTAACTTCCTCTTACTTGGTTACATAAATCCCCTTGAATAGTGATGCTTTAACAAGCAGCATCATATTCTCATATGGCAGATAATTCATAAATGTAACTCCTGCATTCTCAGAATTTGGTGATTAAAAGGGCTATATTGGAGCCTTAGGAAATGCACCATATCTATACAAAAAGAATTGTCATAGTCATAAAGAGTTTAACGTGTATATTTTCTTTCCTGTTAAGGCAAACTTGTCAACATTGATACAAACTCATTACGATCTTCCATGAGACCTGGCTTTGAAGATATCATTCGTCGCTGTATTCAGAGATTCTTATGCCACAATGATGGGCAGTCATGGTCAAATAAACGCCACTATCATGAAGGTAAAAATCAGTTTACAATGTTTGGGTCACATTGCTTCTCCTAGGGGCTGCATTTTTTTCTGAAATAAAAAAGCTAAATTATGCCTGTGTTTCTTTTTTTACATAGTTTTTGTTAATTACTGTGATTCATTTACAAGCTGAAGGAGGATGACCTCCTGATAATGAGGAATTCTGCTGGGAGTTGTTTGGTTTTTTCAGTGTGTTTGTTTTGGAAATTTACATGGAAAATACCACATACATGATCTGGGTTCCTCAAGGAAGCTGTTTTTCTGCAGATGGATACAGCAATGACAGAGACAGTTCTATTTCTATGGTGATATATCATCTTTAATTATCATTATCTTGTTATTTTTGGGTAATGTTAGTTTGATGTTATTTTATTTCACTCTTTCCTTTGTTAAAGAACCACTCTCTGAAAGTGATAACACTTGTGTTGATGCCTCTTTCTTATTCTCAAGACACAGGGCTCAAAATATTTTCACTGTTCCAGTGCCACATATTTTGTAATGCTAATTTGATAACCTCCATAGATAAGTGAAGTACAGCCACAGTCTTCAGTAAGAAAAATAATGTTTTTAATTATTCCAAACTCTAGTCTTTTTGAAGGATTTACAGAGTAATTCAAGCACAGGAGATGTTAAATAAAGATAAACTCATAATGTCAGAAAATGGATTTTCCATTCCATTGGAAGTTTTTCAACATAACTAATTAAATGAATCCTAAATTAACAAGAGACTTGAAGCTCAAATTAAAACCAATAGTTTCCACAATTTTGTGATTGAAGCAAACTTAAAAATTCTTCCCCAGGCAGGAGCCATGGGCTTTATAATCTAGCCTTGGGAGTCTGTTAACAAATGCAGAACTTTGCCAGTCGTGTCTGGTGAGCACAAAATATTGCAGCACCAAAATAATCTTGTCTGCTTTTATCTTCCCTCTATTGATAGAAGAGAAATAGTGGAATGCTTCCTTTTTCTCTATATTTGTTTTTGGTAGGTCTTATTTATTATTTTTTTTTCATTAATTCATTTATTAATTAATTTATTTTTAATGGGGGTTTTTGTGTTTTGGGGGGGTAATCTTCAGTAAAGGAAGGGTATTGTGTCAAAAATATCTTATAATTCATGGGATTTTAATATTTCTTGGGATTTTAAATATTAACTATATTTGTGTATTCCCTTTACAGCTTATACGCAAGGTCATGCTGAAACCCCATTGTATCGATTTTCTTTAGCGGATGGTACAATAGTGACAGCACAAACGAAGAGTAAACTGTTTCGAAATCCTGTAACTAATGACCGCCATGGATTTGTCTCTACCCACTTCCTTCAAAGGTGAACTTAGTAGTATCTTTATAATTTAAGTGTCACATTTTTAAGAAATACATCTGACCTTGAAGACAACCTGAGAAAATAGCATAGTAAAATATTTTACCCGATTAAAACTCATATGGGGAATAATTTGGGAAACAGAGCTGCGTAGCATACAAATAAATCTGTAAACCTCACAGAGTCCCATTTTAACTATGTGGCAGGAAGACAGTCACAGTCAAAAGAGAATTTTTTTCTCAATACCTGCTCAAAGCCTGTGCTATGTTTATATTAGTCTTTTGTGGTAGCATTGATGAAGCACTGAAAATAGAGATTCTCAGTCATGTGCTTTTGCAGACCAATTAAAAAGACAACAAAACCCTCTCAGATGCATAATCCATAACTGAAATGTACCGTAAGTAGTATTTCCTATGACCTGTTCTTGATCTTTGCAAGAATAATTGAAATGCCACTTTGGAGGGAATCTGTCTCCTTCTGGCATTAGAGTGCCTCCAGATGCTAAAAAAATAGTAACTGAGCTTATTCACGGTCACACACTATTAATGTGCACAGTAGAAGGGTGTTAGGCATTGACTCAGGAAGGGGATGAGAGAAGGAGGATCTTTAATAAATATGATTAATAATCTGATCATTGATAAAAGCTTTTTGAGGCAGTGACTGTATGTGCTTATAACTCGAAGCCTTCAAAAGATCAAACATTTCTGTAGCGAATAAATTAATGTCATGGCTTAGTTCTGCTTTATGGAAGCTTGAATTCTCACTACTTTTTTCTTTGAAAAATATTTGGGCAATTAATTAATAATGTATTTGTACCACATGATTCCAAATAAGGTTTTAATTTGTTTTCTTTGGGTTTTTGGGGCTGATGTTGAATTTACAGAGAACAAAATGGATATCGGCCAAATCCTAATTCTGTTGGGCAAAACATCAGAACACCTGTGACTGGAAACACAAATTCAGTTAATGGTCTTATGAACATGTCACCTGGTCAAGCCATGCCAATACAGAACAGAAACTATGGGATAGGAGATCCCAATGCAGTGGGTCAGCTCACCAACGCTCGATATGGAAGCCCTGGGAATATGGGGCCAGTGAACTCTGGAACTGGCATGCAGTCCTCTGCTTATCAGAGTAACAGTTTTGGGTTAAATATAAGTAGCCCACCACATGGCAGTCCTGGCTTGACTTCCAGCCAACAGAATCTAATGGTATCTCCTAGGAATCGGGGGAGTCCAAAAATGAGTTCACACCAGTATTCTCCAGTTACAGGTATTTTATTTTTGCTATAAGCTCTTTTTTTTTTTTAAGCTCTTTTTTCTCACTTTTATCTGAATTCCATCTTTCATCCATTTTAACTGTTCTGTATGAACCTCTATGTGTTACTTGAATGTAATGTACCTGACTTCATGTGTTATCTCAATGTGGCAGTCATATGTAATCCAAAGGAAGAATACATACCGGCAGTACTCTAATCTAATAAGTTTGATCTCTGTCACATGATACAGGTATGCACTCGCCAATGGGATCTGCCAGCAACACTAGCAACAGCACTTTTTCTAGCAGTTCTCTTAGTGCTCTGCAAGCCATTAGTGAGGGTGTTGGAAATTCCCTTCTATCAACACTTTCTTCACCGGGTCCAAAATTGGATAATTCCCCAAACATTAGCGTAAATCAGCAAATTAAAACAAGTACCCAGGACTCCAAAAGCCCTTCTGGTTTGTATTGTGAACAAAACCAAGTGGAAAGTTCCATCTGCCAGTCAAACAGCAGAGATCTCCTCAGTGAAAAAGATAACAAAGAGGGAAATCTGGAGGCATCTGAAAGTCAGAGAGGACCATCTGAGAGCAAAGGGCATAAAAAACTCCTTCAGCTACTTACGTGCTCCTCAGATGAAAGAGGACATTCTACAGCATCAAACTCATCTTTAGACTCAAATTGTAAAGAATCTTCTACCAGCGTTACCAGTCCTTCAGGAGTTTCCTCATCAACATCTGCAGGGATATCTTCCTCCTCAAACATTCATGGGTCGCTCCTGCAAGAGAAGCACAGGATTTTACATAAATTGTTGCAGAATGGTAATTCTCCAGCAGAGGTGGCCAAGATCACAGCTGAAGCTACTGGTAAAGACACATATCATGATGCTAGTAACACAACCTCCTGTGGAGAAAGCACTGTCAAGCACGAACAACTAAGCCCAAAGAAGAAAGAAAGCAATGCTTTACTAAGATATCTACTAGATAAAGATGATATTAAGGAACCGCTTTCCAAAGAGTTGAAGCCTAAAGTAGAAGGTGTGGATAATAAGATGGGACAATGCACAAGTTCTACAATTCCTATTTCAAGTCAAGAAAAAGAGATGAAATTAAAAATGGAGCCAGCAGAGGAGGTACGGTATAATGTAAAATGATGTCAGTGAGCTAACCAATATTTTATTATTAAGTAAATGACTAAATATAGAGTACTCTACAGTGTGCATGTGTCAACATTTCTAAAAAGGGTCTGTGCAAATTATGTGAAACAGTAAACTCAGGTTTAATTGTGAATGAAAAAGCACAAACAAAAAGAACTACAGGAAATAGGTAAACTGATCTGATGTCCTGAAGTGTCCAGGACTAATGTTTTTAAGTTATGGTAGGATTAAGTTAATATTTACAAATTACTCCTTAAAATTAGATCTTAGTACATGTTTGGTTTTATGGCTTAGTAGGAAATGGGCCCGTAACTGCCTCTGTACTTAGTTGGCAATGCAAGAGTGAAAGGTAAAGCCTGGTTTCGTTTTGAAAATATAAACAATACACAAAAAAGTGTAATACTTGAAATAGCCGTGATTTGATTTAGTTCATTCATTGGTTTTAGCACTCTTTTTCTTTCTTTAAATGAGGGAATATGTTCTTCCAAATGTATATATATATATATATAAATAAATATATATATATATATGTATATATCCAGCATTCAAATAAATGCATACTAAAATGTATAAATAATTTGTATAAATAAATACAAACAAATACATTCTAGAGCTGAAATTCTGAGAAATGTCATGATACAGAAAACTAGCATCATGGAGCAACTATTCTGAAACCAACAGTACACTTGTTAGAAACAGATATTCTTCAAATTATAATCTGTATATAATGTTTAAGTTGTAATATTAGGGACTTCAAAGTAAACAGTACTGGTCAGTATGGCAGAGTTTACTGAAGATATATTAATTTCTTAGACCTTGAATTTCCCAAATCAATAATAACTGGGTAAATTTAAAAAAAAAAAACAAACAAACCACACATTTTTTTTGTATTAGTTACTGGCTGACTATAAATGAAACACCTTATTATAACACTGTTTGAATACCACTTATGGAAAAGTCACTATCAACTCTGTAGTAGTACACAACATGTAGTTTCAGTGCTTGCTCCTGAGATGTAATTAAGGTATTCAGAGAAGCTTCTTTCCTAAAGATGTCACTCCACTATATATTAATTATTTTCTATTGTAGCTCTATCTGATTTAAAGACAAATTTTTAAAGAAAGTTAGGGCTCCAACTGACCGGAAAAACCTGTGCATAATTTTTGTGTCTTGTAGTGTTCACTATTACCTTTTTGTATATGATAGATACATTATTTATCATTGAATGGTACACATTCTCAATGTTGGTCACTATCATTAGTGTTTTTATCTTTGTAACTTGTGATGTTTGAAATATTTATAATCAGAAGTGCTTTTCATTTTAGTTATGTGTGTTTTCTGCTAATCCTCAAAATTACCTAAAGAAAATACTTTTAAAAAAGGTATCTAAATGGTATCTGAATTTTTGGAAGTGAGAAGATAGCTCCAGATAGCATCAGTGAATTAAAACATTTGTCCCCCAGTCATATATTTTAAGATTAGCAAGGATCTAAGTAAAAATTGAAGTATAGCCATATGAGAGTAAATAACCTTGGTATTTCACTGCATCATTTTCAGATGAATGGAGACTTGGATAATCTGGATGCAATTCTAGGTGATCTTACTAGTTCAGAATTTTACAATAATGCTATGTCTGCAAGTGGAGATAACCCTGGAACAAAGCAAGCATTATTTCAAGGAAATGCCCTGTTGGGTAAGGAATTAAATTTACCACCTGGGTTTTCAAGTTAGGGTTTTCCTCTTAACTGATATAAACATAATGCATCCTCATACCCTCAGAGAATACCTTCTTCATCTCCTATATCTTCAAGGACAAATGTAATGCAAAATAGCTAATTATGTTTTCATAGGCTATTATGTACACTATTAGCTGTCTTGACAGCACTCACCTACTATACACACAATGAATAACATTCAGTTCCTTATTTTGTGGTTTATTCTGGCTTTGTCTAATGTAGATTTCTCAGAGACAAGTCATCAGGAAAGATGTTTTGTGAGCTGTAAATTAAAATTGAGAATTTTTATCCCTCACTGATGACTAGGGATATAATACGGGATTGGTGACAAGCTTTTAATTTCTTTCTTATTCTGTGTGAAGATATCTTGTGGTCAGTAAATTCTAATCATTACTCCCCCTTGACATCAAAAGGAATGCCCTTCCTTAGTAGGAGGGGAGGATAACCAAGCTGATAGACCAGCATCATGGCAGTTGTTGCTTTCTTTCATGACACTGGTCATCTCTTGATTATATAGGGCAATGGATTGCTGAGATAACCAAAGGAGATGAGACATGGATAAAGAAAAATATAAAACCAGGTACAAGAGCACAAAAGGACAGTATTGGCTGTGAAGCACAGTGATTTGTAGGTTAATTATCCATAGCGGACATTGTGCTCAGGAGTCATTACAGAACTTAAAAGGGAACTCTTTTTTTTTGTGTAGGGCCACAGGGCACTGCCTTTGACTTTTACTGCAAAAGGTCCTATGTGTTCAAAATGGGAATTTTTGTTGTGAAAACATAGGCAGCATAACTGTTCCTGGCTTGCTTAAGACCAAGTGTATGAGTTCATAAAGAGATGAGACTAATTTGAGTCATTAATAGTGTATTTTATTTAAAATTTACAGTTGCATGCATCTTTTAATTCTTTAACAGGTGTGAAGAGTCCCCAGTCTGTGCAGACTACTCGCCCACCTTTTAACAGAGCCTTGTCTTTAGACAGCCCTATGGGCTCAGGTGCTTCAGTGAGGAACATCAATGCATTCTCCATGTTACAAAAGCAAAATTTGATGGGTGGAAGTCCAAGAATGATTGAAAACCAAGAAAATTTTGGAGCAAATCTGGGTTTGTTGGTTGTGTACAAACAGCTCTCATTGTAAAGGAAATAGCTTTAATGTAAAAAAGGTTACAAGACTAAATTACAAATTTCAGTCAGAAGAAACGTTAACATTAAAGAATTTTAATTTTACCATCATTAATACTTCTGAATTATTATCTTTGCTAAAATTATAAGAAAACCATTTACTACCTGTGTCATTACCAGTATTTTACTATAAGTAGTTAAATTCTTTTTTACTATTTTGAATTTTTAGTTCAACATGTGCTTTTGATATATAGAAGCAAGAACAGTTCAGTGGCAGCCAGTTGTTATGAATTTTACATATATTTAGACTCATATAGTTTTTGTATGATTTAGAACTTGGCATGGTGAGCTCTAGATGCTTTTGTAGGACTTCAGCCAATTGCTCTGACATTAGCAGGTGCACTTTTATGAAATAGCAAAATAATTTGAAAACAAAAATACATAATGTACTCCAGATAATAAATATTTGTGTTTTCTCCTCTTCATTATAGCAAGCACACCCCACAGAAATGTGGCGATGAATCAGCATCAGCCAGGAGACTGGAGTTTGCCAAACTCCAAAGTGAACAGACTGGAATCTGCAAGTTCTGCTTCAATGTTGAGACCAGGACCTGAATTTAGTACAGCCCTTCCAAGGCCCCCAGAGGCTGGCTCTGTGTCTGGGCTGCCTGTGCGCTCTAACAGCATAGCTGGTACTAGGCCAATGCTGCAACAGCAAATGATTCATATGAGTAAGTTCTTAGCTTCTTATTGTTCTACATAGCACTGTTTCCCTGGTTTCTTGGTAAGCATTCATCCTAAGAATCTTTGCACTATTGGTAAAATGCTAGATTTTCATTGAAAGTCTTTTTGAGGTCGAGACTGTTATTGTTCCCTGACTGTGATATTTTATGACTTTTTGGTGATGTTCTTGTTTTCTTCTGGTGTTGTATGTCTCATACACAGATAATTTGTTCTGGGTCCCGAGATTGGGCGGGGGGATAATTTCTGTGTGTTTCTTTAGTGCAGTACTTCTCTGCTAAATTCCAGGAACTAAACGGCATCTATGATTCCATATGTAAAGATGCTAGCATTGTGGTTAATTTAATTCATTGTATTTGATATGGATATTTTGCTTTTTTTTTTTGCTGTTAACTTCTTGGCAATCAATGTCTTTTAAAGTTTTTCTCTCAATTATTTCAAAATTCTTTTCACATGGAGTAGCCAAATTTCATATAAAGCCACAAAAAAGTACTCCCAAAGAGCAAAATGTTATGTGCTTGATGTTTCTTTTAATTTCCACTCTGTATTGGAATTCAAAATGCCAGATTTTGATGTCCCTATGACAGTGTGTATTTGCTGGTACCCAGATGTCATTGTCCAAAATTTTTGTTGGGGTTTTTTTCACGTAAGGTATTGTGTCTTTCATGCTCCTGTTTAGTGTTGGGGTTTTTTTCATGTAAGGTATTGTGTCTTTCATGCTCCTGTTTAAGAGACTAAAGGATTAGAAGTAGCAATTCTGCTCTAACAGGGTAGCAGGTTTAGATCACTTTCTGCTGTATTTAAATCTGTGGTCTATTATAAATGTGAAATTATCTTGACTGTGAGTTCATGTGTGTATACACTGTAAAACACTGTAACGGAAAGGTCATGAAGCTGCTTGACAATTTGCATGATCATCCTAATGTGAACACTAAGAGAGCAAGATGAGACCTTCAGTTTTTAAAAAATACACAAATGCTTTTCCTTGCAGGGCCAAATGAGATAAACATTGACATGGGAGGTAATCCCTATGGACAACCTGGACCTTCTAACCAACCTGGATTGTGGCCTGACAATATGATGTCAACGGAGCAAGCGTCACGGGGTTCACAAAACAGGTAGAATTGGGGAAGGTTTTAAGATAATTCTAAATACAACTGTTCACTGTCTGTCAGAAGAATTTAAGACCTGGAAATAAAATTGTGTCGCATACACAGTGGGGATAACAGATTGGAGGCAGAATTCCATTTCTGGAATGTTTCAGAAATGTTTCCATTTCTGCTGGTGATCTGACACTGGATATTTTTTAACTCAGCTCCACAAAAGTTGTTGTTAACAAAATCTATCAATCTTTGAATTGGGAGGCACAGAAAAAAGAGATGGGAGACTCTGAAATCCTATCTCTGTGGTACATGGTAAAACCAGGAGAAAACAGAATTTATGTGTGTTTAAGGATGCATGGAAGGTTACTGGGCATTTTAGGACATAAATTTTGGACTTACGTTTTTCAGTCTTACTTTGAAAGTAAGTAAGATGTCTGGGTGACTATAACACTTAATCATACCCAGGTCAATATATTATATAAAAACTGTAGTTTTCCTTGTAATGGTTGTAATGAATTCCTTCACTGAAAGAGTGGTCAAGCATTGGAATGAGTTGCCCAGGGAGGTGGTGGAGACACCATTCCTAACGTGTTCAAGAAACAACTGGATGTTGCACGTAGTGCTGTAAGTGTGGTTGACAAGGTGGTATTCCCTCAAAGGCTGGTCTCCATGATCTTGGAGGTCTTTTCCAGCCTTACTGATTTTATGATTTTAGTGGGGTTTTTTTTATTTTTAGACAATTAGTTAGAAGCTCTTTGGATGACCTCTTATGTTCGCCACCAAATATGGAAGGCCAGAATGATGAAAGGGCACTTCTGGATCAGCTGCACACACTATTGAGTAATACAGATGTCACAAGTCTGGAAGAAATTGACAGAGCATTAGGAATTCCTGATCTTGTAAACCAAGTAAGTAAACAGATATTTTGGCCATTTATTTTCCAAAGACCAATATTATTTTATTACTTGAAAAGAAAGTCAAGAGGGCCTCCTCATTTACTTCATCTCATCACATCCTCATCTTCATATTCATACATTTCCCTTTGGAAATCTTTATATTGACTAGTGATTTTCAATGGAGGAGCTCAGTATGGATTAAATTTCTTGTGCATGACAAGAAATACAAAGTGGCACAGTCTTACAGATGTTTGTTGTAAAATGCCTTGGTATATATAGGTGGAGTGTAATTCATTATAATTCTATAAGCTGAGAAATCTGTTGGGTTTCCTTAGTAGCCTGCTGTCAGCTGAGCTTAGGTTGTGAATTTGACTGTCAGTGATGTGGATGCTTCCCTCTCCTTCAGTTCCAGGTTGAATTTGCATGGCTAGCAAATAGGAAAAAGAAATTCTGTGAGTACTTTGGAAGTTGCTAAGACCACATGACACCATCATTTGTACAAATAGCATCAAAAAATGCAGAAGAGCTTGAATAGTGACACTGGTCTGCCTGTGTATGCAGTGTGCAGTAAAACTGATTTTAAAAATAATTATTATTATAAATCATTTTTGTTATTTCATTCGTTTGGAAACAGAACTAACAGTAGTAACTTTAGAAATTCTGTATATACTGCTAGTGAAAGCACTTCTGTATCTGTTGAAGGGACAAGCTTTGGAACCCAAACAAGATTCATTTCAAGGTCAGGAATCTTCAGTTATGATTGACCAGAAGCCTTTGTTATATGGTCAACCGTATCAAGGGCAAGGACCAGCAATGCCAGAAAGTTTTAGTAACATCCAGGGACAACAGCAGTCTTTTAATTCAGTGATGAATCAAATGAGCCAAGTGAGCAATTTTCCTCTGCAAAGTATCCATCCCCGAGCAAATGTGATGAGACCTCGGACCAACACACCAAAGCAGTTACGCATGCAGCTCCAGCAGAGGCTTCAGGGACAGCAGGTAATTTTTTGCTCCTACATTTATACTTCCTTTATGTTTCAGAATGGAATCACTTGCACACAGAATTGTGTTGCTTTACATATATAACAATGGATATTACAACAGATGATTGAGAGGGTGGATCTTTTATTTTGACAGTGCTTCTCATTGAATTGCCTGATGGCTGTAGGAGTAGAAGAACATTTATTAGGACAAGTGTTTCTTGAGAACTTCGTCTGCCTCCCTAGCTACAGATTGGATTGGTTCCTGCAGCACACAAAACAATTGCTAGCTAAAACAGTGCTTTTGTACATGTAACTCTGCATGCTCTCTTTATCTGCATTTAGTATTTTTTTGGAACCTCACAGATAGCGTTAAATTGGAGCTGTATTTCTACTGTAAATCAGGTGTTACTTCTTTCTCGCTGTGTTCTCTAACTAGTCATTTGGGCTTATCGATATAGGGGTTTGCTTTCCGTTTAGTGATTTTATGTAATTTTAGGTATTTTGTTTGGATGAGAGAATAGATACAGCCACATAGATCTTAACACTAGGTTGAAAACACTGCTTAAAAAATTGGTGGATGATTTCAGCATTGAATTCCCCACGTGAAAATGCAGACTTGATATTAAATACAATGTACAAATAAAACTAGGAAAACTGAACTGCTGCTGTGTGACATGGTGTGCGAACAGAATACATGCAGGTAACACCAAGGCAGCAACAACACACAGCTGAAGTACAAAGAGTAGGTTTATTCCATCATCCTGGATTTGAAAAAACAGACACATACACCACTAAGCTCATTTTAGAAGGGGCAAAAAGCACCCAGGCCTGAGCCCTGTATTCCATCTCAAAAGGGCCTGGAGCATGCACAGTCCTTCACCAGGCTCTACTTTCACATCTCCAAATCCTCTTATCTCCCTTCCCCCACCTTTACAAAGAGGCCCAAATCTATGGGAAAGGCTTTTAAAAGTCTTTAACAACATCCTGCTATATAGCAAGCATAAATATGTGAATTTTCTCAGCCAGACTATTTTCTAAGATCTCCCTGGTGCCTGGTTGGTCTTTAAGAGAAAACAATTCTAAAAACAACTTCCTTTTCTGTCTCCTTGCCAATCTTCCATTTTTCAACCCTTTCCTCTCCACACACGAAGCAATGCTAGGAAATACTGTGTTCTCTCTTGGTTTTCTGTGACACTTATTGTCTAAAACAAATAGGTAATCTGCTCTTTATTCCTAAAGAGAGATAATTTAAGGAAAATAAAAAAACCAAAGGCAGTTAATGCTGTACTGTTGGAAGGGTTTTTCTTTTTGTGTGTTTGAGCTGTTTAAACAAATAGTTTGTTTAAAGACAAGGCAGAAATTAGCCATTGCACTTTATGGATTCAAGAGGTCTGTAAAGAAAGTGTTTTTGCAGAAGTTACCATTACTGTTATTTTCAAGCTAATAGTGCTAAAATGTCTTTTTCCAAGTTTATGAATCAGACCCGTCAAACTCTTGAAATAAAAATGGAAAATCCAGTCAGTGGTACTAACTCAGTGATGAGACCAGTTATGCAGCCACAGGTGGGATCCCAGGTAAGTACTTACTAGAGTAGCCATCTGTTTAGAATTTCAGCCTTCTCTCATGGCTTTACCGCATTCCTCTTTGGTTTTCTTCCTCTGCATAATTTTTTAAAAAGGGGTTGGTTTTTTTTGCCTCCCTTATTGCTGAGATTGCTGGGGGATTTTTTCATTAGGTTATGCTGTCAATTCAGTATGCCAAGTTTTTAGTGTAAAATATCATTGCTTGTTTAGCACTAATGACAACTTAACAAAAACTTTTGTCTTAATATTTTGATGATTATTTTCTGTACTGTCTGTGGGATTTCCTTGACTTGCTGGGTCTTAGGAATGAGTTTGATTGACTCTGACATGATTTTATTTGTAAAAACATCTTCTAATATGATTTTTCTTCTCTTTGGGGGATAGCAGCAAGGTTTTCTTAATGCTCAAATGGTGGCTCAGCGTAACAGGGAACTAATAAGTCACCATTTTAGACAACAGAGGATGGCAATGATGATGCAGCAACAACAGCAACCTCAGGCCTTCAGTCCACCACCAAATGTGACAGCCTCAGGAAGCATGGATAGTGCTTTGACAGGCCCTCCAATGGCTCAAGTTCCTTCACAGCAATTCCCTTATCCACCTAATTATGGTACTAGTACTAACATGTTTGGCTTTTTATTCCATTTGTCTGTTTTTCTGTTCCCTTTTTTTATTAATCCAAACTACCTAAATACCAATCATTCTGAAAAATGGACTATACTGCTACAAAAAAGGATGCCTTTTCTCCTTCCAATCACTGCAAGAAGATGAACTAGAAATAGTAGATCATGATAACTGAAGTATATTCTATCTGTCTCCTTTGTTTTATTTTAAGGAATAAGCCAACAACCTGATCCTGCATTTAGTAGAGTATCAAGCCCTCCCAATCCAATGCTGTCATCAAGAATTGGACCCTCCCAGAACCCTATGCTGCATCATCCTCAGTCAGCAACAATGTACCAGTCCTCAGAGATGAAGGGCTGGCCCTCAGGAAGCATCCCCAGAAACAGGTGAACTTCAGGATTACAACCTGTCTCTCAAAGAGTCTTTCATTTTCTGGAGGTAGAAACTATGTTAAATAGCACGTAGCAGGAAGAGCATTTACAAGAGGGAAAAGTAACTTTCTAGTGTCTGTATTGTCCTTCATCCTGCTCTGGTTTAGCAAATAAAATTATTATTTTCTGCTTAGCTCCATTGATTCATATTGGACCTCTACAATCTTTGTAACCAGAAACAACATTCAGTCTTTAAATATTAATTTAATATTTAAAGGAAAAATAACTTGGGGGAGGGGGTGGAGAAATACAAAATATCAAATAATACTACAATAGCTGTAATAGTAGCCTCCAAAAAGGTTACATTAGGCATACGCATACAACTGTGCATTTCTAAAAACTCAAATTCCTTTTGGGAGGGGTGTTTCCATGTTAAACAGGTACTAGATAAAAATGGCTAAATGTGAAAATAGTTTTATCTTTCACGTGTTGACAGCTGGTGCAGGGAAGGCAATACATCAGTGTCTAAACTTCTTGGAAGTTAATTTTATTTGTCCTTTGTACTTCAGTTCTTTTCTCCAGCAGCAGTTCAGCCATCAAGGTAGTCCAGCAGCATACAGTATGATGCACATGAATGGCAGCAGTGGCCATATTGGACAGATGAGTATTAATACCATGCCTATGTCAGGACTGCCTATGGGTCCAGAACAGGTAAGTTGTACATCAAGACTGATGAAAAGATTTGCTGACTCTTTTTCCATTGAGTACAGTCTGCTTACATCCATTCCTCCTGCACAATCCTGCTCTCAGTTATCCTGTTTGTATTTGCATCTGTGGGCCTAATTAATTTTATGTCCTAAGAGATACTTCCTTTTTGATGATACATAAGCAAATTCAAAATGAGCCCAAGCTGTATGCTGGGATTAGCTGTTGACTTTGAATTGTCATGGATAAGACCAAGCCTTAAACTGCACAAAGGATGATGAAATACTTCTGAACATGGAGGAAACCCCAGCAAAAAACCCGTGGACATTGTGAAACGCATCTTCAGCAGATCTTGAAAATTACATGTAATAGAACACAAGTACAAGTCAGGCTAAGAATCCTGCTAGTGTGGTATCCTTCTGGCAGACACTGATAATGACACTTGCCCTTACAATACCTTAGAATAACTTGTGTACACGTAGCCAGAAACGACGGAAAATTTAGACCCCTCATTTAAGGTGAAAATGTGTTAATAATAGGCACTGAAAAGAAAGCTGAAGTACAAAATACACTTTTGCTACAATCTTTCCACAAAATACCTAGGATGAGCAACATAATACTGACACAAGCTAAATCTATTCAAGTAAAAAGTACCTCATGAAATTTTGTCCAGCATACCTGAGGAAGCAGTCAGAATTCTGGGGGTAAGTAAAGTTTTGGAGGACTTTGATACAACAAATGCTGTGTATAAATAGGAGAGTATAAAGGTGAAATGTCAGATTTTCCAAATCTACATGACATAAAGATACCCAAATAGTGTGTTTAGGAAATTCTAGGACAGCATTTATTTTCTAGAAATGTATTTTCAAAGTGGAGCATTAAAAACCTATTCTTCTGCTTCTAGGCATTGATTGGCAGTAGTTCCTTCTTTCAAAAGCAGTACACGAACCATTTCTTTCAGCAAAGACGTCTTCTCTGATGAAAGTATCTTTTTTTTTAACAGAAATACTGCTGACATCTAGAACCACATCTTCAAACAAGAATGGTTGAATGCACTAGTGTTAGAAAGGAAAGTGACGCATTCTTCATGGCAAGTCATACTGGGCTTAACAGAAACCAGTGATTAATTTCCTCACCCAGAGGAAAACAAACTAAAAAAACCCTACCCAACAAAAATACATTTTACTACAAGCAGCCTATGAAATACTGTATGATGCGGGGTACAAAAAAAGGTCATTAATATTTTTGGCACTCTTCCTCTAGGAAAGTGCATTTGGTAATGGCATTTTAATAGCTATGATGAGTAGACTCCTGGAATACCTTATCTGTTTACTGTAGCTATCCAAAGCCCTTTAACCCAGGCAGATGAAAGTGCCTGGAGAAGTCACAGTGGTAAGAATTTCCTGATTTCTCTAATAACAATATCTGACAGAGAATGTAGTTCTTAGCCTTGACTCTTATATGAATCTATGAATAGAAATGCTGCTTTTAGTCTATTATCCCAGGAGTCAGGGATTTCCCAAGCAAAGTAGCAGTGCAAAATTAATTGGCACATGCTCGTCTAAAATCCTGTCTGTTGAAGCCAAGGGTTGAAAAGAGAGGATAAACAATTTAAATTATTTAAACACAATTGTGACTAATATTTACACATTGCTGTGCAGCTGAGTGCACTTTATAGAGGACTATATAATGGATTAATGCAATGTCTTTGATAAGGACTTAATAAGAAGGTAGGGTGTACTCATATTCCTTCACAAACACAATCTCTTAAGAATTACTTGAAAAGACTGCATAATGTAATGTTTTCTGTGTATGGAAATTAGAGCAATAATCTTTCATCTTTTTTTGAAAAAAGCTTCAGAAAACTCAAGACAACACACTGCAGCCAGAATCAGAATTTTGCAGTCTTTTTTGTGAATAAATATTGTAAATATGATCTTTAAAATAATGTATTATATATATGACTTTTGTAGGTCACTAACTCATTTTTGCAGAGTTTGTGAAGCTAAATGTTTAACAAAATTGATTTCTGGAAACTGAGTGTAGTTGCGATCCAAATTTTTTTATTTTTTTTTTTTTTAATTACATTTAAGGACTTTGAAGCTGGGTGACTTTGGCCCACATATTTCTCTTCTTTGGTCTTCAACACTTCATTTATTTTTACATGTTTAACATAGAGCTTTTTATAAAAAAATAGACCAGTTGTTCAATACTTTCTCCACCTGCGAGCACTTCTGTTACATTTCTTTTTACCTAAGGCAGTTTGACATGAAGGCTCTGCTTTGTAAGATCTTACAGCTTGTCGGGACAGACATGTCTGTCTGTAACCAGTTGCCTTTCAGTTGATGAAGCTGGATTGTCTCTTTTTGGTCAATTTTAATGAACTCAAAATGTTCTTTGAAAATGTTTGTCTGTTGCAAAATACTTGTTATTATGTAACATCCGGAAATCTTTAAGGATATTAAGCCACATGTTAACCAAATGTCTACACCTCATTGGATTATTCTAATAGTAATGAATGTATTTTCTAAGCAGATTTCTGTCATAGCAGTATTTAAGTGTGGTTACATATTATTTGCTGATAGCACGGGAGTTTTTTCCCCCCTCTGTTTTGGGTGCTTGAAATGAAGACCCCTTTGCACTTTTTGCAGTTACAAGGAATTAAACCGCTAAACCTTCCTAAGGGATGACCCAAAAATGTTTAAGATGTGTGGTGCTTCTGTTCTGTTGTTCATTGTGTAATGGAAAACTGATTTCTCCCAAGTGAGTAAAAGAAACCAAAAATCCCTGATCTGTGCTCTTTTTTTGCTTTTTCTTTTTTCTTATTCTTGGTATGTTAGCAAGATGGGGTTTTATTGTTCAGAATATTCAGTGATCTTCCATTTTAATAGAAGTTTCAATGGAAATATTCTCATCATTTCATCCTTAGCGCCTAGCCAGCTGTGTGAAGGAAATTCAAAGGGAATGTAGATTAAATTGATCTACTTCAAGTAACCCTGTCTCTTCCACTAGTACTGAGTATATAGATTATCACAGCACTTACTTGGAATTTTCAGTCCGATTAATGTGTTTTTATAATGCAAAACTTTTAAAAGCCTAAGGAACTTTAATATTTTCATTTACTGAGGGTGAAAGGCAACAATCCCTTGCATTTTATATCAAATCAGAATAGAACAATATTTATATTTTGTAGTTGTTCATTATACTGATGGAAACTACAAACACTGGTTGCTTTCATTAGGTGAGCTCTTAGACTATATACTGCTGTATACCTCTTGCAGTACAATTTTTTTTAATTAGTATTTCTATTTATACATCTATGTATAACTGGTACCTACCTGACTGATATTATAAAAGCTCATCCTTTTCTCATATGTTTAGCATGTTGGAGCTTTCCAGTACCTACTTTTTTTTTCCTGAATTAAAAGATTTTTAGTTTAAACTCTATGAAGGGGCAGGGGGGATTTTTAAAATGTATTGACGGTATATTTCATGGCAGCACTAAATAGTATATCTAGTTTGAAATCTTTTGACATTTAGTTACCACCATCAATTTGCTTTAGTCCTATAGCAGATTTTTGTGAATGTTTTTTTAAATAAAACCCACATAACATTATTCAGCAGTAAGAGATGAATTAGCTAGTGCAGCAACCTCTGATCACTGCTGCATAAATGAGCATTGTTTTGCTAAGTCTGTCACTTTTTTGATCACATGTGCTTATTTAACTTCTATGTAGTGCACTTTTTTCCTTGGCCTAAAATACTGCTTCTGAAGTGAGAAATCCAGACCACATTTCTGTCACAAGACAAAACTTACTTGAATGTTGCACCAGTTAGCACACCTTTTATTACAGAATTTATGTGCAGACCACCACATGACAGAATGATACAGCAAGTGTGAAACCATGTAATTCTGAGAGCAATATTTTAAAAAATTCTCAGGAGAAGGCATACGGTATTGAGAATTTAATCTAAGCTTAGTTTACATTACAAGTATTGCTTCAAATATCTGTGTCTTTATTTTGCAAAACAGAGAAATCACGGGGACTGATTTATAAAAGCGTTGCTTGTAAGGTGTTACTGCCCTTCTGGTTTTTGTGTTTGGATGTAAATAATAATGTAAATAAAGGTTTCTATTTAAAATCAGAATTTGGTGACACTATATGAGCTAATATATTAAGGGTGATTATCCAGTACAGGTCAGAGAAAATTCCCTGCTATCACTGATGAAAACTGTGTATAAAGAACAATTTACATTTTATCTTTGTTGGCTGTAAAATCTGAGGGAGTAACAACAACACACATTTAGCAGACACGAACTAGAATTTATGATTTTTTCAACTTAAATAGCAAACTTTAGAAGAGCTGAAAGGAGAAGAGGTGGTATCTTGCCCTAAACTTGGCAACAACAATTTCATTAAATAGCAGCTGCTTCTTGTGTCACATACAAGTCTCACAGCTCACTATTTTCTATAAAGGGACAAGATAACTTTTCAACCTTCTGACTGACAAGTAAGTAACAGGTGCAGTAACACTGACCCTGCAGGATTTTAACAGTCACTACCTCACCTTGCCAGAGACTATGAGTTAAATATACAGGGGCATGCAAATTTTTTAAAAAATCTAACCTCATATTCTTTCTGCATGCACACTGGGAATGGCAGATAGCTAAAACTTTTCTCTGGAAAGCAGTAAAAATGTGGGGGTTTTGGGGAAATTAAGGGGTTTTTTTACTTACTTGTGTAGATCCAGGATCTCATCATCTAGTAGATTTTTCTGATAATCCATGAGATTTTTAACAAGTTTAATGAAAATACATAGCTAGATTAAGACATTCAGATTTTACTTGCATAATTTAAAAAAGCTTTCAAGAAAGCTTTGAGTAGTGGATTTGACTTACCAAATGTCATACAAATACTCAAGCCCAGTCTTACTTAGCATAAATAAAGACTACACATCTGCCTTTTTGAGGGTTTTTTTCCTTCTCATTCCTAAATTCAAGTACATTTTTTTAGTATAGACTTGTGATACCAGGGATCTACATGTCTGGATATAATTCCACTTGATTTTCTGAACTGCAAAACCAGGAAGGGTTTCAAAATAATTTCCATGCTGCATTTTTACACTGCATTTCTACAAGGGCAAGTTAAATTTGCATTTTGAAAAAAATACCTCTTTGTTAGGAGTGAAGGCCACAGTTGGTTGAGTCTGTCCCATGAGCGCCCTCAGGCATTTGCCCTTAAACACAGGTAGCAAAGTAATATGAAACAAATGATAAATACAAATCTCACCATTAGTGCCTGTACTACAACATATGTAATAATGTTCTTATGAAACTACTGAAATAATTCTGTACACTGTGCTTTCTTAGTAAAATTAATAGGTTTTTTCCCTGTGAAAACCTTTGAACAGTAACTGTCATTCACAACATTTACTTTTCTGCAGACCAAAGTATAACTAGATTATTGACTACAAGTACTGAACTCTCAGTTCTGCCTTTTTTAAAAATAAATGTAAAAGTTACACTGCTAAGCAAACACTACTTTCTCAAAGGAACTGTCCTGGTTTTGAATGTACAGTATAATATTATGACATAAAAAAGCTTCATACAAATCTGATTTTGTTAAAATTTAAGATGTACATTTACTGAAATTTTTCAGTACCTTTAAAAATGAATAAATTCTGACTTAGCATTTTGAGAAATGGCTTGTGGGTGTTACACTCTTTTTTATTAACAAATTTCTTCACAACCTGAAGGAATTTATTTTCAAACAGTACACTGATCAATATTTACACAATCCCTCCAAAAATCTGGCATCCTGTGAGTCACGATTTTCTATAATCTTCATAGAGGTGACAATACATTGAACAAGTAGACATGGAACTAAAATGTATTCTCAAAGGAAATTGAATTCCATGGTGTTGAGAACACTTGGTGCTGCTGACTTCAGTTGCTGAATCTTTTCAAAGTTCTCTTGAACTATTACCTTTACCCCAGTGTTAAGCAAAAGCACCTTTGTTTTCTAAATCTTGCTTTAGAGTTGTACTTGGCTTTGAAGCTTTTCTCACGACAGCTAAAGATACAGGTGAACTGGAAATTGTTTTAAGGTCCCATCAACTGTCTGTGTAAACACTGCCACTGCAGGGGCAGTCCTCTTTGGGATGTGGCTGAGTTTCTTCCTCTGTCAATTCCTGAATCAGCATTAGTTGTGTCTTCTTGAAGTAAAATGCCTTGTAAAGTAGGTGAGGTATAATCCAAAGCAAAAAAGCTGGTACAACAGTGGATTTCAGAGACCTGTATTTCTGACAGCATTTCCCATCATTTCACTGCTTCTATTCAACTCACTCACCAGTGCAAACATTCTATCTCTTTCAGCCTCAAAGTTTATCCAGTCCTCCAGGTGAATGTTATAATTCATTTAGTCTGTACATGGATTCAAGTCCTGCCCTGTTTGTATCCTCATGGAGGTGCAGCAGCTGAGGGAGGTTAGCCCTCCCAGCCTTCCCACAGTTGTCCTCTTTAAAATAAAACAAATGCAGTTTAGTGTATAACATTCTAGTAGAATGTAGTAAGGAAATGTATTCTTAATGGTTCCATGCAGTAAAAAGCAATGGAAACACTGTGAACCACCAATAAAAGCATAGCAGGTATATGACAGAAACAATTCAACAGTACTTGAAACTTCAGTCTGTACAAAACTTGTTAATTCAACCTTCATTTTGGTTCTAAAGCCAGTCTTATATCTCTTCAATTAGAAATAAAACCACTGCATTGTATGAGCAACTCCTCTTGGGCAAGAAGACCAGACGGTGCCTAGGAAGGGCCTTGCACCTGTGTTTTCCACTGCACAGTTTGAGAGCACTTTATGATTTCTAATGAATTGAAGTCTCTGCCTTCTTTTTAAGGGGAGATTCAGAGACAGTAACAGGCAACTGCAACTTCTTAATAAACTTAAATTTGTACCTCACTTTTTGAGCTCTGGCAGTTTGAGAACTGCCAGATCATCACCACATTTTAAAAGGCAGCTCAGTAAGAAAAAAACAGTTGTAGATAGAAATCTGTCATGTAGTCTACTTTCTGTTTTAAATTCCTTTTTCTGCTCACAGCACAAAGGCTGTAGTTGGATAAATAGCAAGAAAATACATGATACTGCCTCACTACTTGTGAGAAATTACAGTCAGTTTTGTTCTTTCTGGACTGTGTGAAAAACCACTAGGCAGCTGCTACTAGTTCAAGTTTAGACAAAACCAATGTCCTTGTCTTTAATTTTTATTGGCAGTTAACCATAATTGGTTTCTTAACTGAGCATCTACCTTTACTTGTTTGAAATTGCCTTGACTTTAAAGCTCCGAGATTCTCCAAAAAACATATACCAAGAGGTTTTCTGCAGCAGTACTTGTCAGTAATGATGGCAGTATCATATTTCTTGCATAGTTTAGAGGACTAAGGCATTCTGTGAGAATAGATGATTATTTTAAAAAGGTGGTGCATGCAAAAAGAGAAGGGAAAAGCTAAGTAAAAGCTAATGCTTTTGGTGAATTGCTCCCAACTCACAGTGACTTAGCAGATGATGGTCTCTTCACATCCGGCCATTTTCGACGCTGAAACTGCCTAATTTTCAAGCAGCAAAAGGAGAAAAAAGTTAACCATCACCAAGAAAACAAACAGTACCACAATCTGAAAGATGAGGAAGAAGAATTCAGCCAGAATTTTGACTACTAAGATCAGAACACAGTGTAACATTGAAACAAATAGCTCCAATGTTTCAAAGCAAGTGGGGTGGAAAGGTCTTTCCGTGTGGTTCCCAATCCTACGCTTGCTCTTTCAGCATGAAGGTAGTACTTAAGAATAATAATGTATTTTTTTTAAATTTACCTGTACTGCTCATAGCTTCCATCTTTAAGTCCTAGGTGAAGAAAAATTAACAATGTTATTAACAATTGCCTGTACGAGAAAAAAATAAAGACTCGAGAATTTAACAAATTTCCTGATGCCTTTGAGTAACTTAGTATGCCCTCACATCTGATCCTGCACTGAGCAGAAATTTGGAGCAGAACTCCAGAAGTCCCTTCCAACTTGAACTGACCGGTGTTCAGGTCTGTGAGCTTCATAGTGGCTCTTAGGGTATTCTCTCCCTTTTCAGGAGTATTGTTCCTTCCTTGTCTTTTCCTGCACCTCAGCAATATTTATCACTAGGCTAAGGGTCATTATTCATCTTAAAAACATGACATAACACAAAGTGAACATGTACAAAAATCTGAGAATGCAGTTATCACTCTCAGCAGGACATTACTATTTTAAGTAAATCCTAAAATCCTTTTGACTGATTCAAGTTTAATAAAGTTAAGAGTACTTTGGGGCATTTGTGAGTGCAATAGAAGAGGCACTTACCAAGATCCATGTTCCTCGTTCTTGGATTGCATTGCTTATACCCTCTGCAACTTCTGAGTTCCATGAGCTGGACATGCATTTGATTAAGAACATCTCTGTCAAGCGTATTCACTGCATTAATTAGCTGCAATAAACAGAAGGTTCTTCTTACTAACTATTGCTCTGTAATTTCATAACTTTTGGAATACAGCTGGTTTATTTGTAACAGGAAAGAGCCATGTTATACTAGTTTAAATGATACAGGCCTTTACTTCATCCTGCAGCAATGCTGCGCGATTTCAATTTATTGTTGACAGGTACAATGATGTATTTCTTGAGCTGTGATCTCAAGGTCTGTGATCAGATACCTGATATGGATCGGTATTGAGATCAAAATACTCCAAAAATCCAGTAGCAAATTCACAGAACAGGAAGTTGTGGGTCTCGTTGATTGTCCTCAAACACCAGTACGTGTTGTTGTTGGCACTGGTACAGGCACAGAAAGGGCCCACTGCAAATTGAAGAGTTACAAAGACATAACCTACATGTGTCTGTCTTTAGTACTGCTAATTACTTTCTGTTTATAGTGTTACTTTATTCATTCTCACTCCTGAGCTCTAAAGCAGACAATGCCTTCCAGCATCAAGCAAGAACAGCTTCTTGTTCTGTGCATACCTAATCCACATGACATGACTAATTACAGTAACATCTTGTCTAGTTCCTTTTCCTGGTTGTGAAACATTCCAGATGATGAGATGCCTTACAGATCAGTGTACTATATTCAATATCTGTGGCTTATTTGCAGTTTGTTTTACCTCCTTGCCTTTCATGCAGGAATAATTACAACACTGAAAACAGAAATTATTTACTATAGAGAAGACTGTATGGCTTTGGTTACAGAGCTAATAAAACCAGTAACTACTAGCAACCCAACATCCCAGCGCAGTCTAGCTCAAATTTGCTGACCTATTCCTTAGTTTACAGTATTCTTACATGTCCATAGGGGAGCAGTTTGCCAGTGCTGGTTGTCGTGGGTGAAGCAGGTCAGACCAGGCATGCTGCATGTGTCATTATTTTTAATTCTCTTAAGCAGTTTGCGCAGTTTCTTCTTCCGTCTCTGCTCTCGCAGCAGCCACAGCCTGTCTTTCTCCTGTAGGGCTTTCCTACACACATGAAATGTTAGGGTCATGTAAACTCTAACTCATGTTAGACTTGAACATGGCTAAAACACCCCAAAGCAGCTAATAAAATAAACCACTCAGATAGAAAGAATCCACATTTCTTAATTAAATGGTGTTTCATACAACTGGAGATGACTCTGTAATTCAATAGCACTGAAAAGAAAAACAGCCAAAGGGGCATGTAGGTCTGAGGTTTGCAGTATGCTTTTTTCAAAAGCAGAGACCTTAGAATTTTGATATGGGCTTAGTTCCTTGCCCAGGTGTCTCTTGTTTACGCTTTTTAAATACAGGATAAATTGAATACTACTACTATTGCCTAGTGTGTAACTGGTGTGTAAAGACCTAATATTAATATTACATTTTGCACATCCTCTCTCAAAGGAACAGGCCTTCACTTACTTGAAAGGATGAAGACTGGATCCTTTGTGTCTCAGTTTGTTCTTGTGTTTTGAATGGTAACTGGAAAATAAAAACAGCATTGCTGGTGAACAACAGCAAGACAACTGCCCCTGTTCTTGTAAGACTATCAGACTGGATTTTAAGCAGATTTCATCCAGTGTCACTTCTCCCTTCAATTTCTTAATGTATGTGATTAATAAAGGCAACCCTGCTCGACTGGATCAGGCACTTCCCAGCCTCACTGTGTCTGTTTCCTCAGATCCTTTGTCCACAGTGACACTCGGTGTGCTAACACTGCATTGCAATGTATATCCACATCCAGCTACAGTTTACTATTATTTTAGTTTTAACTGGTTGTTTCCCTACATGAGGCACATAGAATAAATAAATATGTAATTAAATTACATTTCTGCAAGGAGTATTCCCTAACTTGTTCTGATAATGACAAGTTTATATTACCCTCCTATCATTTTCCTTCCGAATGCAAAACTTTCAATACAAGCTGTACTTTGTAGGGCTGGGAGGGGGTGTGGGGGTGTCCTCCTTTATTACTAGCTGGAAGTTCCAAGAAAAAACTTGAACAAGATGGCTTGAACTGTCCCAGCAAGAGCAGTGTCTAATATATTCAGAGATATGCAGAGTGTAAGCAGACCTACATTCTCGCTGGGTTACTACTGCTTGTCTCTCCAGAAGCTCTTACAGTGTTTTGCAGAAATTTCCTTTCTGTGGAATTACCAAAGTTTAAAAAAAAGAACGCCTCAGCCGCTGGCAATATTTTCTTATTGATATAGTTACTACATACATAAATCAGCAAAGACAAACTTAGTTTAATAAATGTTGTTTTCTAAACAGTACATCTGAATTCAATTAGTTGCCAGATTAAAATTTCCTTCTAAACAAATCTCTTAAATTCTTAAAACTTTTGGGAGCTTTCATAAGTTTAATCAGTATAACAAATTAACAAAGTAAGATTATTTAAGAACTATCTTCTTCAGACCAATTTTTAACCTTGCACAGATGCTGGGCATTTCAGCAACTAATTCTAAATGCTGAATCAAAGCAACTGCAATGGAAACACTTGACCATATGTAAATCAGATGATTATTTCTTTGATTTCAGTGGGATTAGTCATCTCAATAATGTTATGCACAAATATAAGTGTACCCTATATCAGTCTGAAAAGAAACATTTTTTACATTTTCTATAAAACATTCACCAAAAATAACTTCATCTTTACAGTGCATATTAAGTAAATTCAGTTTATGTAAACTCAGTCACTTTTGAAAGCAGTGGATTATAAACCAATATAAACTTTCTGTCTGTTTACCATCTAGAATGATACATCTTAAGCAGTTTTTGACAGGAGCTCCCATAACCCAAGAAATTGATGATCTCCATATTTTAGTGGATCTGCTGCTGAAACTATGTTGCAGGATCCACACTGGCCACATCCACAGTCCACAACAATTATAAACATTGTATCTGTAGAGTAAGTTGCACCTCCGAGGTTTTAAGCGTTATGTTCAAAAAGGCATTCTGTGACACCGGTAAGACAGAGCAGTTTAATCCACACCCTTGCACAGAGTCTACTTGGTAACAGGTGCTTTAGCCACAGCTCAAGCACAGCTGCCTTGCAGTTTTGACTCCATTCAGATACAGCTTTCTTTTTTTTTGGCCATACTCATACCATTCTGCCACTGTGGCTGTAGTACTCTCAGCGATACCTGGCTCTCAGCAGCCTCAGAGCTGGCTCCGTCATCACCATGAGCAGGAGAAGGTGCTCCTGGGTCTCTTTCTGAACAGCTTTTCTCAGGGGCAAATTCTGTTTGGGTTACCTTTTGATTTTGGAAGATTTTCTGTTGTGCTTATTTGCAGAGCAAGAGCTCGATTGTCCAGTTAAACTCCTGCCTGGCAGGCGGTGGGCCTTGTGCAGCAGCCTAACTTCCCCTGAATGTGTGCACAGGAGTACAGTCAGCACGCAACCACTGAACAAACCAGATCCTGATCTCTCCTGTGAGGACATAAATCAGTTACAGTTGCACACTACAAATAATTATTCAGAAATACACAAAAAAATACCTTAGCTTGTTACAATCACACTCTTCAGGTCGCTTCTTCTTTAGATGACCTCTCACCTCCCTCAGGTTTTTTATTTTATTTTGCAAAGTTTCAATCTAAAAAAAAAAAAAAAGTCAGTGTTTGAAAAAAACCAGCATGATTTAGTGCTATTCTAACCTTCTCAAACTCATTCTACTGTCACCAAGAGCTTCCTCTTCAGTACCTTCCATAGCTCTCACCACTAACAAGCATTTTCAAATTATCTAGCTTTCCAGAAGGAAACTACAGCAGGAGGAAGCTGGCTCAGTTTGCCTGCTCTGATTCTTGACTCAAAGTGGAATGCGGTGCTGCGGGAATGGGGGGACGCGCCGTTGCAGGTAGACAGACACTCCTGCATCCACTCTGATTTTGCCTCTTGTGCTGTACAGCAAATTTGCAAGGGAGAAAGGCTGCTCAAAGGAAAACAAAGTCATTAAATTTCAGCATGTTTGGACACTGGGAAGGGGATGGGGCAGGAGTGATCTGAAATCCCCTCTTCAGAGGTTTTGAAAAAGCAAAGCAGCAAGTTTCCATCAGTTTGCATAGCAGACTTTAGCAGTGTCTGACACATGGAATAGCAATCAGCAGTTGACTGTGCCACCCATGAAGTTTATTTTTAACTGCCTTTTTTTCACTTAATGAAACTCCTGCTTTTGCTCAGTCTGGCTTACATACAGCATGGCCTATTTCCACTCGGGTATTGCAGGCCTCTACACAGCAGAAAAATCAAAGCAATCTAATGTGAACAAGAGTCTCTGCAGAACTACCATTAGCCATCAGTGACCATAGGTGTAGTAGAAGCTCATGACTGTTGAAGCAAAGACAGGACAGAGAGCAGAGTGTTCAAGAAAAACGGACAAAGAACCTAGCCATGTGACCCTAAATCAGGAACACAGTTGGGCAGAAGTGTGTTCTCATTTTCTTTGACACTCCATATTGGCTACATTTTCTGAAGAAAAAACAATTACAGGACTGTGGTAATATTAAAATTGCCCTTTTTAATCTTGGCAGACTAAATACATTTTTAAGTATTTGCCCTGTGTGTCAATCTTTACAATAAAAGGGGACCAAGAAGTTCTTACATAGAACTTTACTGTGAATTTATGTAACTTGGTAGGAGATTACAGGACGTCCATCCTTTATGCTTCTCTCTGGCATTTGTTCCATCCTTATCTGGTCCTTAGACCCTCTTTCATGCACAATGCACATGAAGGGTTTGAGCTAATAATAGTGGCCAAAATGTCAGATAAAGTTTTACTGGCAAATTTCATAGAGCAAATTACCTCCAGGTTCTCCATATAAACAATCCTATGAAAAAATGCAATTCCAAAGTGCAAGGTTAAGAAAAGCAGTAGCAAGTGAAAGAAATTAATTCTAGAAAAACCAAAACTAATGAAGCTCACTTTTCCTTGGGCCTTTATATTTGATACTGAGGGACTGTGTTTTGAGAGGTTCCTCACTGGGGAACAGGACTACTAACATGGTAAAAAGATCCAAATTATTTTTCCCAGGATGGGGACAGCTTTAAGTCTTATTTGTCTCATAAGGAATATGACATGTCTCAGCTGTGCTTTCAGTTGCAGTTCTCTCCTCCACTCAGCATCTTGTCTTCACAAACTTGTAAGAACTTCATTATTTCTGAAATGTCTATTCTGAAATCAGCCAGCAAATTCAGAAGGTTCCACGGAGGGAAAAAGAGACCCAGAGGCAGACACAGATAGTCAGCATGATCCTATCTGCCCACAGAAAACAACGCTAAAAACACACACTGAAAACATCACTGACCTCATGGTCAATATGAAGTTTATGGTCCTTCCAAGCTTGCAGTGACCTGTACAGATCTGTGTCACACTGAACGGTATCATTCTCCAGGATATAGCACCTTGGCATGGAAAAGCAAAGAGTGTTTATTACAGTGGATACACACACAGAGCAATGCAAACAGCTGCTTTTAATAACACAGCTCCAGGACAAATGAGACCATGGGCTGGAAATGACATGCAGAGTTCAAAAAACAATGTTCATTTAAGAAAATATAAGTGTGCTCTGAACCAGGAAGGAAGTCTGGGTTTGAGCTGCCTGGAAATTTTTAAGTAGAAAAATCCAGTGATAATATTTCTATCAAGCAGAACCTGTTGACTGTTTCATTTCTCTATGTAAATTGTGCTACACAGAATTCTTGCTTATTCATTAGACTTTCTGCATAAATAATCATTACTAACTAGCAAGCATTGAAAGCATTACTCAGAAGCAATTTCCCAATGCATAATTAAGTGATGCAGGGGTAGGAGCAAGGTAAGATGTATAACTACACCATAAAGAAAAGAGAAGAAACGCAAAAACCAAACCAGAAGCAAGGAAGTTTTACTATTTTCTACAAAAGTAATACAATCTTTCAAGGGCATCTCGACAGATTTGCCTGCAAAGTTTGTTAGGGGTTGAATACAATGCAGTCATTTCTGAATGCTTGTTTAAATTAAAGCTGAATATTGGCAGTGCTCCTTTATTTTCTTTAAACCACCTCACGTATGTTGTCCCACAGCCTTCTTTTCTGCTAGGGAAGGCTCATGAAGAATGTACAACCTTCCTACAGCTCCTTGTATAAATCTGAGATTTACCCAATAAAGCAGTAAAAGTAAATTCAATTTGTTCCAGAAGAAAAAAAAACAGTGATTTATGCGTCCTGAATACTCATGACAGCTGGGATAAGAGGGCACAATTCTCTGATGCCTACATTTCCTCATATTGGTGAGTTTCTAATTCATTTCTATGAGCAGAAGTCAAATGGAAAACACAGATATTAACAGCAGCTACCTGGCTCCTGCATATTTACATGAGCTAGTCATTCAACAATATAAAGCATGTAATCAATAATGATTGGTGGATTTTCTGATAACTCACAAATGGAAATGGTGACTAAATTAATTAAAGTACAGCTGAAGAGACATTATCAGTCCCTAGATTCATCACCGAGGAAATGATTTTTAGCTGTTAGAGTGGTCAGACAATTGCCTCCCCTCTCTCTCAGTATGTTCCATTTCCCAGTGCTCCTGGTCCATCCAGCTTTATTCACAGATTTTCTTCTCCTATCACTGATTACAGAAAACTCTGTACAAAGCAACCAGTGACACAAAACCATGCTCCAGTCAGGGCCTTTGGTCTCCAGCCAGGTCAGCTTATCCCACTGCACACTGACTTCCAGGAGTAAGGCCTCTCCTGGTTTCATGTAGGTTTAACACCCCTGTTGCCAACAGTTTTGTTTGTTCTCACTGGAAACATATACACTGACGAGTGGCTACTGTCTCCACCCAATGCAGAAGACAAAAGCACTGCTGCAGCTCTTCAGGAACTTCATGCCCTCTGCACTGACAAAACTAAAACAAAACTGGAGACTATTGTACACATGGGAATAAGAATTTTAGAGAAGTTAGACTGGGTATCCAAAAGGGATGCAACATGCTTAGCACACTTCAACCCACACATTTATGAAAAAAGCAGTCACTTAAGGAGCAAAATCTTTTAAAAACCTAGCATGTGCACTTACCGGTGGGTCACTTTGATCAGATTAGGAGCTGTGTACTCTGCAATGCTACCAGTGCCACTATATTCCCCCATGTCTCTATCTTCCTCCTCGTGGAGAACAGCCCTCTGCACCTTGTGCCGCTTGCTGATGTTCCTTGGTAAGATGGGCTGGTATCCATCCTCTAAAACCAGGTGATAGGCAGCTCCATCCAGCTCAACAGATAGAGAACGGATAGAGCGATTCCGGACATAGCTTGGTTTGAATTCTGCATAGAAAAGTGGAAGAGCAGCAGAAACAGCATGTTACAATTTGCTCCTCTTTGTGGCTCTTGGAAGGAAAAACCCCAGCCCATACTGTGCTGTTTGGAATTAACTGGATGACAGTGTTTGTTGCAGTTGTCCTGTGAGCTGCTGATTCCTTAACTTTGGCATGAACGGAAGTATGGGTTGGTGGATGGATACCTCAGAGCATAAGAGGGCAAGTACAAGACAAACACAAAAGAATGGCAAAGGTGAAAAAAATGCTCTAGTCCAGCACCAGTAGAACAAATAGTTCATTCAGATGAATGTTTGCTCTTCCCCCACAATCACCAGATGGCAGTCACACCTTAAGCACCAATTGTGACAGTGGTGACAGCCAGGCCACTAGTGACCCTCAGGGACCAGTCCTCTGTGCTTTTCTGCTGCCCACCATACAATTCTTCCCTGCTAGGATTCCTGTAACACATTATTGAAGTTGTCCCAGTATTCCCAGTGCTCAGCCTGAGCCTTTTCCCAGTTCTATTCTTCAAGGCTAGGGCTAGATCCATGGGTTTTTTTGGAAGGGATTAATACGTGAATCTTTATTTTTATATTGATACGTGAATCTATATTTTTATGCAATCCTTTTCTTTGCAATTCTTTCCCTGATGTGCAGGCCAGACAGTTTCTCAGTGAAGCACCACCCTCCAGTGCTATGTACTCCCTCAAACTTTGCTTCTGCATTTGCAGCTCAAAAGCAAAATGAAACATTTGTTATGAATTGCCACTGTGCAGTATGAGATTCTCATTGATCTTTTCCCTATTACTGTTTTCCAAAGTTCTCTGTTCCAGCCCAAATCCCCAGAACTCCTCTTCTGTTTGGTCTGGAATGGCAAAAAGACAACATAGTTATGAAATCTAAATCCATACTTAAACTTCCCTGCTGTATGATGGGGTCCATCTCTGACTATTTCCTGTTCACCACCAGTGACTGCTGAGAGTCACTCATTAGGCACAATCATCTCATTCCTTGAGAAAAAAGTACAACCTAGGTACAGACTCTCTTGTGCTCCCTACCCTAGGGGAGCCTGAGGCTTTACTCTGTATATGAGGCTTGGAGTTACCATAGTCATTACTAGAAACAACTGGGTCCCTTGGATCCTTTGGTCACTTATCATTTAAAGAGAATGAAACACAGCACAGCTCATGAGATGGGACTTCCCTCTGCAATCTGATAAAGGCAAAATTCAACCAATGTACCAAATGAGAAGACCGATCCTTCTTGCAATCCCAAGCTCCACAGAAAGGCCAGCTTCTTCAATGGGATAATCTCTCCAGCAAAATAAGCAGGTGGAAAAGAAAATACGGAATCGGAGGTTGAACAACCAAAACTGACAAAAAAGAACCTTAACTGTCATGCTCTGGCAGTAATGCAGAATGACTTTTTTTCAATAAGCCTTACATTAATTTCAGATAGATTGCAGAGTCTTAAAAGTCGTTTTGCAGTCTGTGAGAAGCAGAATAAACATCTCTTCCCACCTGAAACTGGGCCAAGCATGATATTTTTGTCAGAGCCACACACAGAAAGCAGAATACCAGCTGAATTGTCTGGCTTTGCACATTTTCCATGTGTAGTTCAAAGTTTACTGATGATATTAAGCCAGGTGAGTCACAACTGAAGGGATAAAAAAAGCCACAAAAGACTAGCCCTATTTCAGGCACCCATTCAGGAAATGTTTGAATAAATGAGATGCAAATGCCAATCTTTTGCAAGGTAGGAAGAAGTTCTAAAAAGCTACACCCTACAATGAGATTTAAAGTATAAATTCACATTTCTTTAATCATCCCTTCAGTTTATCTTGTTCAGCTCAGCCAACTAACAATTAATCTTCCTTCCAAGTCTAATACACCAATCCAGCATGCTGGACCTCAGTAGACAGCCCCAGGGAACCATCAACTCCATGTCCCTGAACAGTTAGGAGCCAGGTTACTCCTCCCTTTGCAGCCAAACTAACACAGCCTTAGCACTAACTAATTGGTGTGGAGTGAGGCACCTCACGAAGGACTGCTTCTATTGCTTTATCCTAACATGTTACCCACCGTGCTGATTCAGTGCTGTGACTAGTATCAAATTCTGAAGTGGTTAAAATATTTAATAAGATCAATATTCATTTGTACTGCATGCTCCCATCTGCTAAGTGGGCTGCAGGTATAAATACTAATGTTTAATTACTTATTAGTCAATCCTCCCCCAGGTTCTACTCTCCAATCTATTTACCTCTGTACACAGCCTACAAATAGTCCAGGGCTGTTAAATATCTGGCCAAAACATCTATGCTCCCTTCTTCAGGTTACTAAAGTCTGGCTTTGGTAAGCTCTCTTAATGTGATGCCTCTTTTCCTCAACTACTACAGAAACCAGCTGTCTTAGAGATGGCATTGCTAAGAAGTTGCAACCCCAAACTGAGTTGCAAAATGGAGTCCAGAGGAATTTAAGCCTAGAAAGCCAACTGCTTTCAGAGCCCAAATAATCCAGCTGGTGTTGCACCACTTGACCAGCATGTTTGTCTTCACTGGAACCTGAAAAGAACCATTTTCCACTAATGTCTATATATTTTGCATTTGGTAGACTAAAGAGAAAAGAGCTGCCTTCTTTTTTTTTTTTTTTTTTTTTGATAACAAAGTAAAACTGGGCACTTTAAGGACATTTTAAAAAATATCTCTAGTGTCTAGAAATATGGATTAAGTTTAGAGGTACTTTCTTATATCCCATTCTCACAAAATCATACTTCACACTTCAAATGCAAAATCATACTTCAAATGCATTATCTGTAAAGTAACGGCCTTTTAGTTTTAATAAAAATGTCATTTTGGTCCAGCATTGATACCACCTCAAAAGTAAAATGAATATCAGGGAAATTTGAATAAAAATGCACTAGCCTCTCTGTACACACTTTTGTTTCTTTACTATTCAGTGTGGCCTATCATCATTTTCCTACATGCAGCTTAAGAATTCCTTTAATCACATACACTCGCTCATTACAGGAAGAAGAGATCAAATCCACAGCAAGAAAAACATAATAGGCCACAACACAGCTAAAGATTTGAGAGCTCATTATTTAAACTTTCTACCTACGGCAAAGCTCTGTTTGATCTTTCTTGTAAAAATAAGAGCATACTAAAGAAATAAAGAGGACAAAAATGCAAACATTCCAGACACTTAAACCCAGACATACCAAATATTCATGTTTATGGGTTTCTGGCACTTAAGTGCTTTTCAGTCAAGTTATGTATTTTTACATTGTCCAAATGGCACATATATGACATGGCCCTGTTGTGAAACTGACTTTATTCAATTTAGAAAACACCACTGCCTGCTAAATGCACTGGTGCACCTGAAAATGCATTCTAAACCATGTCTACACTAGAAAGTAAGTATTTTATCAAAATGTCTGGTGCTCCTGCCTCTGTACCAGCAATTTAGTCTGGCCTTTTAGACCATCTGTTCTCACTATATGTAACTGATTTAAATCTTTCTGAAAGACCAATCCTTATACCCTATTAGGGTTTACAACATGCTTGATGCACCCTAGATGCAAGGCATCCATTCTGCTTTTCTGCAAATGACTGTAGTTTGGAATCCAATAAAATGACTTTTTGCAAATCTATCTCTGTTGTGCACAACAGAAATGAATGATCAGGGCATTTCTTTCAAAACTTTGCTACTGCTTGGAACTACTGCATTAATGTGGACACGACCCTTAATCCAGTTGGAAACTTCTATTTTCTGTTTGGCAATGGTTCAAACTAATGAATAGCATTTACTGGCATTTAAGCAGGGCAGCAATGTAATCTCATGCACTCATCAAATTCTGAGTAGCAGACCCCAAAGGTGCCCTAACAATTATGCAACCGAGCACAAACCACACTTTATCGCAAGTCTCACAGAACAGGTCATAAAAACCCAAATATGCATCATGAGTATCCAGGTCAGTCTTAACAGCTTTCTAAACATAAGCTGTTTAGAAAAACCTTGGTATGTCACCTTAACTTGTACTGCTTTGGGCTCACTTGCATTTGGTGTGTGATTTATTAGATAAGTGCATGTACAAGAACAGCCAACACCAATGAAAAGGTCTCTGTCAATAGGTCCAAGCTAACCTCTTCCCTGTATAGCACACACTGGATGTGGAAAGAGGGAAAAACAAAGCATCTGTGCAGGCAAATACTTTACTTTAGACACAAGCAATGGCAATGTGATTGTCAAGATCCTGTTTTATGTTGCTGAAGTTTATGCCTTAAGGTTCAATGAGGCTAATGAACTGAAGGGTGCAGTATATACTCTGTCTCATCTGAGCAGAACACAGAGAAAAAACACCATTCTGATCCTTCTGTGAGAAGGCAGCAAGTTTCACTTTTTTTTACCTCAACTTCCTACATACATAAACTAAAGGTAACTATACACTTAACTACCTCCTTTGGATGTTCTGAAAATTAGTTAATGTTTAGAAAGCAACAACGAGAAGTACTTAAGTGTTATCAGATAGCATTATGTTGCCCTCACTTTAATTGTTTTCCTGTCCTCATTAAGTGCCTTCCATCTACTGCTGTTGACTCCCCATGACTTAACTTCCTTCTGTGACTTAAAAAATAGTTAAGTAAGTACAAATTCTAGTGTTCTTTACAGACTGTCGGCTGTAGCACATATTTAAACATCAAGTATAGTTGATGGAACCACTAATTTTTTTTTCATCTCAGAATTTTCTTAGTAACTACTAATCAGCTTGCAAGACAAATGTAATGGGAGAAAATAAATTTAAACTCTGTGTTTCAAGTTCGTGCCATTATATAAAAAGACTAATCTGCTAAATAATTAAAGCTCTGTATTTGTGGAGTGAGATGAAAGAAACATTACAAGTAACTAATAATGCCATGTTGCCATTTACCTCTAATCTATAATTAAACTATATACTTCAAATATAGATGTTAGTCTGACTAAGATTTAATAGAGTCAGTAAAATGGGCTTTCTGAAAAAGCACTAATCTGTGCCAAGGAAATCAGTAACAGTCTTCCCCTTTGGCTGTCATGTCTGATTAAAAGTCAGCCTTGTCTCTGCTGACTGAGCAGAAGAAAAGGATGTTAGAAGCAAGCAGCTCCAATGACAAAGTACACACATCCTTATTGAAAATAAATTACTGAAGTAACAGCTCCAAACATTGCAGCAACTACTGAAAATTTAAGTATTTGCTGTACAAAACTGTTCACGTTCCACAGCCTATGTCCCTGTGTGCAATTCGCCTTTTCAGCATGGGCACTGCATTTCCCAGAATAAAACATTCTTCCTACAGCCAGACATTCTCAACTTTGATTGTCCAATATTGGACATGCTGTTTCATAGTTGAGATACACAGGAAATATGCTAACACAATTCAATGCCTATGATTGCCAAGACAATTAAGTGAATTAGCAAACAACAGCTTTCTAAGGCAGAGACAGAAGATGCAGTGGGTTTGCTTACTTTTCTTGGAGAAGAGTTTCTTTCTCTGTCTGATGTGGCTCAGCTTGTATTCATTCTCTTCACAATTGCAGTCTTCGCTATTCCTGTTGTAATACTTGGGCAAAATATTGGAGGTGCCTTTGCCTTTGCTTGTAGCTGCCAAGTCTGCCATTCCCTTGCACTTGTGCAGCTTGAGTTTTCCACTGGCATCTTCCACACACTGCCATTTCTGGAAGAAAAATTGGGTTATTAAAAATCTGTCCCAACTATGGTCTGTCTCATGCCAGCTCCAGCAATTTATCAGATATTGCTTGTAGTAAAATGGGGCTCACCTATCACCTACTATCAAACCAGATTTTTGTAATTTTCTGTTTTCAGACAAAACAGCAACTCTACAGAACACCATTGCACTTGTTTCTGATTTTGCCTCTTGGAAGCAGAACAATTTAAATTTCTTTCAAAAATCAATACTACAGATGAAAACATGAAGGTGGCAAGTGACAACTTTCAGAAGCATAACTACAGCATAAACCAAGGACATTCAAGCCGTATCCTAATACTGAGAGTCTTATTATAACTCTCAGCACAGTGGGACCAAAACCTTCCAGGTTTATGGAAGTTCTCCAGATAGAATCATACACTGGCTTGGATTGGAAGGGCCCTTAAAGACCATCTTGTTCCACTCCCCTGCCATATGCAGGGGGACACTTTTAACTAGATCAGGTAGTTCAGACCTCTATCCAACCTGTCCTTGAACTCCTCCAGGGATGAAGTGTTTTCCAGAATTGCTCTGCAAAAGCACCTCTTTCTCTTCAATGACTTTTCAAAGGGTCAGATCAGCTGTGGAAGTCCTCAGCAGCATGAGTTTATCTCCATCTTGAGCGGTTTTCTTAATAGCTTTTTCCCCGTCAACACTTGGGCTTGACTTATAAGAGTGAGCTGCACTGGATGTCTGAAGTGAGAAACCCCTCCCTCTCGCACTCGAACTATAAAAAATTACAGATGTCTCCCACCTCTGGTTCACTCTGATACTCAAAACCTTGAAGTAACTTGCTCACACAGTTCCTTTGTGCTGCTGTCAGAGCTGTACCAAGGGCAAGGGAGTTTAGCTGCCTTCAACCTGGCACAGAAGTTCTACTCACTTCCCTGGTACATCACAAAATTATTTCGCCTACTCCTTAACTTAACAAAACTTTGCTAGCTACAGAGGCTTAGAGACACAAAAAACCCCTTACAGCAGCAGTTGCTACCGCTTTAAAAAAGTTTCTCAGAAACACTCAGCTTCTTGTTGACTCTTGAGAAGCCTTCCTCTTCTTCCCTATTACAAAGTCCTGTAAGCCAGTTCCTCCAGGACTCACTGGAATATTGAGAATTTTCCAAATAAAAGAACAGAAGTAAAAACAGCAGCATCTTCCAGGGAAGATGATATTTTACAGCAGCCTGCAGCTCTATGAGGGACACTCAGCCACTTCAGTTTGCACAGCAAGGTGTGCAAAGGCTGGGACAACAAAGCGTATATTTTCTATTGATATTTACTCCATTGTTTGCAGGACAGCAAAGTAAGAAAACAAGATCACCGTGCTTTTATTATCAGACTTTAATAGGAGTCAAAAGTGAAGTGGCCAGTTACAGCACATTCACCTATCACTGTGGCAGAACCTCTCAGTTAAAAGGATCCATTTTATGGTGTGCCCACTGATTTCCTCAGACACCTGGATGCCAGGTCTCCTGAGCTGTACCTGTGTTCAGCCTCTTGTACAGCCCAAGCCTGGCTCTGATGCAAAGAAATCCAGCTTAACTTACAGCACAATGAATCAGGAAAATCAAGGACAGATACTGACAGTAAGATCTTGCATGACTATCTTCATCTGTAAAGCAGTATGTATTTACCTAGATTCAATAACAAATTAATATCTGAAGAATAAATTCCTCTCTTACTTTTATAAATGCCTAACACTGATTGATGTACATACAGACTGAGGTTTGAACTAAAAGCTGTTTTACTAGAATAAGCAATGCTTTCTTTCACAACTAAGAGAGATGTAAAAATGTTTGTTGCTGTTTCCCATTTCATTTGAATATTATTTTTGAAAATATATAAACAAACTGCATTTTCTGCTCAGTAGAGCTCTATGCTCTAGGTACATTTTAATACATGAAAAATTACGTTTCAACAGAGGGCAAGTTCAATGCCATGATGAGAATTGCTGCAAGTACTCTGATGTGTGGCCAAAAAATTTTTTTTTCTCTATTTCTTTCATCACTTGTCAAGAGACTAATGCTCATTTTTCCCCTCCAGGTGAACTGAAAAAAATCCTTTCTTTTTTGGTGCAGCTGTATGCTACAGTGAAAACACCTCAAAGACTTTGCTGAAGGGCACATTGTATGCATTAACAGGTCCCACTGCTGAATGACTGCAGAGCAGATCTACCTAAATTACATTAGAAGCAAACACTGAGTACATGGAGGGGGCAATGGGTGGGTGGGAGTGCAGGGGAAGGAAAGTGTCAAGCCTTTACTTTTTTCCCTATGATAGATATGGGCATGTGTGTGAATATGTCTGGTATTCAACTGCTTATCCATGGTCTGCTTGAAGGTCCAAAAGCAAATTCTCTAGGTTGATATCATGACTCTAACAGCTGCAGTCATTTCCGCAGGATGCTTTCAAACTTAGGAGAAAAGGGCAGGAATTGCAAGAAAAATGTGAAAAACTCTCTTAACCATTAGGAAGATTTAAACACTGTTAATTCTGGCATTTGAAATTGCTTTCTAGTGAGCAGCAGACCATCTGCTCTACGGAGAAGGACCTGGGGAGTCCTGGTGGACAATAAATTGTCCAGGAGTCAGCAGTGTGTCTTGGGGGCCAAGAGTGCCAAAGGCGTCCTGGAGTACATTGTCAGTTCCCTGAGCTGATCCTGCCCCTCTACTCAGCCCTAGTAAGGCACATCTGGAGTGCTGTGCCCAGTTCTGGGCTCCTCAGAGCAAGAGAAACATGTAGCTCCTGGAGCAGATCTAGCAGAGGCTGAGGAGATGAAGGGACTGAAAATCATTACAGGCTATTTCTAGTTCAAGGAGGAAAACAATTTTGTTAATTACACTTCCTCGTAAGGAATGCAATCCTCAGATAACAGTCTTAATACATCATCATTATGCTAATTTTCATGGTTTGTTGCCTCCTAATTTTATCAGTTCCAGGGCGGACAAAATTTTTAATGTATGAAATTATCAGCAAGTCATTTCTTGTTGTAATCACAGATTAAGGATTTGACCCTGAGAGTTGATCATGTGCAACTTGTTCTGAAATTCAGGAACTCCAAAGATCTGCCAAAAATGCTATTGAAATTATCTGGACTCTAGCTTGCTTGATATATGTCACTTATCAAGAGAACTTAAATTCTTTAATAACCTCAGTATATCTCTGCTAGCAGCAAAAGTACCAATAAACCACAAAAGATGGGAAGAAAGTTTTGGATCTAATTTTAAAAAAGATTCCTTCCAAAACCTGACACTGTTTCCTAGGTCTGGTTGATACAACCTCAAGCTACAGTGGCCTCAGAAAAAGGAGAAAATATAAGCAATTTTTTTCTATTGATCCTCCCTTGGCATTAAGCAAAGGCCAGTAAAGATTGTGGTGGAATCAAGAATATGATGTAGAGGTGCCTTTTCTGAACTGCCAAGGAAGGCACACACTGATCAGAATAGTTTTATCATTGGTATGCCATGTTATGTGGGAGAACTGGGGACACCAAGCAAGTAAAGGATGTGCTTTTACTTATGGTATCTTCAGGTCAGTTACAAAAGAGAGTATCCCTTCATGATCCTGGTATAGTACAAAGCGATTGGAGGGAAGACTATGTCAAACCTTTCATTTGCAGAACACCTGAAAGAAACAAAGTGCAAACATTTGCATTTTGAATGTTCTGAGAAAACTGTCATATAAAATGATACTTCTAAAGCTATTCAAAGGCAATTTCTACTTGTATCAGATTTGCATGTAAATAAAACTTTGAAAATAAAACGTATTTGAAAAGGAAATAATGTGAAATCAGGCAACTATTTTTCTTCAGGAGTTAATAGTATTATTGTACTATGCCAGGTCCTGCTAAAGAAAAAATTACTGTCTTTTCATTTTGGGGAGTTCTTACATGTAAAGCATAGATTCCCCATAGCAATCAGCACTGCTGCAGGTATTGCATGTTTATCAAGTATTTATCTTTTCCTTGTGCACAAAATTGGCAACTAACTTAAAAGGAGATTTTGTGCAGCTGTTGTTATGATATTGTGGTGTTGCTGGGAATACTCTACAGTGCAATGCTGGCATCATAATTGGCTTCCACAAAAGCACATTAATGCAGGCTACTAGATAAAAGTGGGTCAGCTTCCACTCATCAGCCAGCTTCGGATGAAAGGCCAACCTACACTGAAAAGAAAAAAATTGTGTGAAAGCCATTAGGTACTAGGATAATTTTTTTTCTTTTTTATTTCATGTGGGAAGAGCTTATCTCTTTTAAATCCTTGAATATAAATGCTGAGCTGCTCTTTCATCTGATTCTACAATCACCCTTTGTTGGATGCAAAAAACTAACACACACCAAACCCTAATAACTAGAAAAGAAAACACAGCAACACACAGATTCCCATTCCTCTCAGAAGAATTTACATATATTAGCGATGCCAAAAAAATTCCACATAGTGGACTGAGAAACAAGGTTTTAGACACTATGAATAGCCTCTTCTCCATGATCTTGGTACTCTCTTATCAAAACAAATACGGGTTAAGGATGGTGACAGATTTGCAAAAATCACTTTGTGGCAATAGACCTGTATTCACAAAATTGCATGCTCTCAAAGCAGAATTTCAAATTCTCCATCTCATATTCAAAGCTTTATTCACCTTTCCTTTCTCTACTTCTCTTTTAAGCTCTGCCCTTGTCTCTTGTTCTTCATTCCCCTTCTGAGTCTTTATCTCCATTTGTGCTTCTTGTCTCCTACTCACTCTTCAGATTCCCTGAGGCCATTTAGATTTCTCTGTGCATGGAATAGCAGGTCCCCAAAACTTGTTTAAGTCAAGAGTCCCAATGACTTCAGCAAGCTTTCAGCTAATTCTGTCCCAGATGGGTATTTATCTTTGCATTAGGATATGAAAATTCACTTCTCATACTGAACACTCCAAGTGCTATTAAACAGAGTGTCTTGCAGGATCAGAAGACATCTGCTAAATAACCACTGCATCTGCATAACATCAACTCCCCAAGGCAGCTGTATGTTATTAGCTTGGGCTCATTCTACTTGCTGTGCAGAGCTACGAACACCACCAGCAAAAAGACAACACCCGTTTGTCATCTGAGAAGTTAGTCTTCCTTCACTCTGAAGAGATTTTGGGTGCACCCATATTTAGACAAAATTTATCCTCAAATGAGCACATTCATCTCCCAGGATTCCTATTTTCTATATAGACTACTAGGACATATTCTCTAGAGTAGGGGTTACAAGGATTGAGATTCCCTTGAGAGCCCTTCACAGATTTTAATTGACTTGATTGTTTGGAATTTTTTCCTGATGTGCAACATAAATTTCTTTTTTTGCTCAATTTCATCCTATCACTTCCTATTATGCCTGACTGAACTCCTCAAACAATTCTTCTCCTCTCTGTCTCCTGACAATGAAGATGCAGCACAAGCATCTCTTATTAACACAACTATACTGTAGAATTTATTGGTAATTTTGACTATGGAGTTGACATTTTATACTTCTCTTGAAAAGAAAATAGTGATGGGGGGTAAAAAAGCTATATTTCCCCATCCTACTTACTGGATAATGTTGTAGTAGAAAAAAACAACTTTTCTTCCAGTTCCTCAAATAACATTGCAAATTCATAAAACAATGGCTTGTTCCCATTCAGCTAAAATTTCAGCTCAAGACTTCTGATGACAATAAACTACCGCATATAGTATTCCTTTAAGTTTATTATTTTTATAAAGAAGAGAACATTATAATTGCTTTATGTACTAAATCTGACATAGAAGCCACAGGAGGAAAAGAACACCTGGAAAATTTTTATATATAGAAATTGGATCCAAACAGCTAAAGAACAATGGACTCATTTCACAGGTGCACTGAACTACATGATCAGTAAAGCCAGAAGTATGGAGTTTGGACTTTGACAGTAAAAAAATTAACTACTGCAGCCTAAGTAGCCCATTACTGATTATAGCTTGGTAAGTCATTCATATAATGTCTGCAAGAACAGTTATATTCCACAGACTAGCTCATCTTGACAGCCCTCTGGGCTGCCAGAATATGAGGTAATGCCAGTGTGATAACAGACACATTAGCATGTGGACCCATTTACCTTCACCCCTTTGTCCACAGAATGTGTTACAGTCCTTGGAAAGGGGTTCTCTGGCCCACACCTGCATGAGAGAGCAATGACACAGAGTCAATTTTGCCAAGAGTGGTGAATTCTCTGGAGATAGCCATGCTTTGCTTTTGCACTGCCCTGAAAAACTCACAGAATTCTCTCCTGTGCATGTCAAGACCATGTATTGATACTAGCCTAATTTTTTTTCCAATAATTTATTCTATATAACTTGTATCTAAAGTGAACATATTGTCATATCTGCCCAAAACGGTTATGCAACAAGGGAAATGACACACAGTCAATGAGCTTTATGCCCATATACACACAGCCTGCCTCCAGTCATAACTGCATGTGTGTTTTCCCAGTGTGTTTTTGTTAAGAGGAGGGATATACTAAGTTAACAGAATTTTATCTTCCCATTACTATATGTAATTCCAAGTAACAATAACAAAATGAATTAAAGAGAGAATTTGAAGCAAAGCAAGCTGTATGAATTTAAAAAGGCCAATCTGTTATGTGCATTCTAGCTTCTCATCACTAATGAATCCCAAACCACATTCTGTTTGAGAAATAAAGCATTAAAACAGCCTAGGTGGTTTTCTTAGTGGTAGTCAGGAATCAATACAGAACACTTGAATCAGCAATTTCTTGACTGACAGTCAATCTCATAAAAGCTGCAATAAAGATTTGAGCAAAGGTCACAGAACGAGCCATTTGATTTATATGCTGGCATTGATGATGAGGTGAAGGACATTGACACAGTGAAGGTGTTGAGCTTAGCCCAATTACAACTGCTTACTTGCAGTCAGGGGTAACAATGCCCTACCTGGCCAAGCTGTTCACAAGCTGTTTGATACTCAGCTCGCTGACAGAGGTCTTTCACACGCTGGTATTTGGGTAAAAAGTTTTCTTCTTGGGCATGTACCTTCTCATTCTCCCTTTTATGCAGCAGCTTACTGGGAAAAAAAAATTATTCTTACATTAATATTAATTCCAACACACAAATACAGTTAGCTGAAAAGACTCAGAGGAGTAGTTATTTTCCAAGTCCATAGCATCTCTGGTAGCCAAAACTTAAAGAGTCCAGAAGAAACTAGCATTTAGTCTGTCCAATAACACACAAGTTATTCATGTCCTGCTCTCAGGGAGTATACAAAAACAAAATCAAAACACTGTGTTACATTCCTGAGTGACAGGCAGTAAAAACTGTCAATGTAGAGAGACCACATCACATTCTACAGGGCTGCACTTTGCAAACCCCTCTTGCCCCCATTTGTGTACTAAAGCAGAGGTGCAGAGGGAATGGCCAGCAGATGAAGATGCAGAGAGGAAGGGTTGTTCATAAGCCCATGATACAAGCAGGAGGGTAGGGGACAGCAGCTGAGAGCAAACTGGGATGCCTTCCCATCTCTCAGTCCAAGTAAACTCCCCTTCCCCCACCACAACAGCACATTTGTGCACGCTGTAGGCAGAGGCCATCCATTTCTTCCAATCACACAATCACTGCCATTAGGCATACTGCAGCCGTGTCCCTGCTGGCACAGCTAAATGGCTTTAGACTGCAGCAGAGTGCTGCTTTGGCTTTAGCTATTCAATATCCTTCTATTTAAAAAGCATGGGCTTTGTGATTAACACTTTCCTTACCCTCTTTCCACAAGGAACGAGTCTCTCCATACCTTCATCTTTTTCTTTAAATGAAACCTAGGAGGAAATGAGGAGAGGAAGACGTAATTCCCACAAAACCAGTAACCAAGTCATTCCCCAGTTTTCTCTCCTACCCCTAATTTCAACAAGAAACATGCCACGTAACTGCACAAGAGGACATCCAGCTCTATGAAGCAGGAACATACACCTGAAAACCACAGGACATATTTCTCTCACAGGAACTAAATTCACAACAGGTTTACACAGGACAGTTTCTTCAACATAAGCTTGTTGAAGGCACAAGAGATTAACTGAATTTTCCTTGTTCACAAAGGATTACAAATAAAATCAGATTTCCTGACTCAAATTTGGGCTTTTACCCTGCATCTAACCAAAAAGTACCCTATTCAAAAGCAGCTGTTCCATTCCCCCTTTCCCTCCACCCAGCTACTTGTAAAGCAAATAGTTCTCCTTTGTTTTTTCTGCTGATTTTCTCTTCCAAGCATTCTCCAGCAAGTCTAATTCTCTTCCTCAGTCTTCTTCCAATGAAAGTATTGATGGAAAGTCTTAAATAAAAACTGCAGCTTTTAGTGCTAGCCTGTCTATATTCTAATCTGATACACAACCATCGCCCTCAATTATTTTACTATTTATTCAATATGAGATGCTTTGCTACAAATGATGCCATGAAGACATAACTTACGTAGCCAAAGACCCTCTCACTTCTACACAGACTACATTTAGTATGTGCAGATGCCATGCATGCCATACATCTAGAATATGAACATGCCAAAATGAAAATAACTGAAGTGAGTCGTATATGCCAAATAGTCTTCAGATTTTCTGGTGAATTATGTACTCAGATAGATGGTGATTGTATTATATTTTCCTTTAAATTTTCTGCATACTGCTGAACACTTGTTCAGTCTCTTGTACAAACACATGCATGTTTCTATGCAACATTTTAATGTCTTACCTATTTACTGGTCTCTCAGAATCCAGCAGCTTTAGAATGGATTTACCATCCATATCAGATGGAATATCCAATCCAGCAATATCTAGAATTGTAGGTGCAAGATCAATATTCAACACAATGTGGGGATTCCTGAAAAAAAACATAGGACAAAACAATTTAAATTCTATACAATAATACCAAGCAACTCTAGCTTCCACAGAGTCCAAAGACCTGAAAAGGCTTATTTTGTGACACCTGCAAATAACAGAGGACACATTCTGATTCTTTTTCATGAAGGGAATTAACATATAATATATAGATAAGTTGCATAACCTCAAGGGGACTAATATAAATATTTAAAACTTTAGTACAGAGCATTTTTGAGAAAGCAAAGTGGTTCATAAGGTAAAGTTAGTTAATTTTTGCACAAGGCTGTTTAAAAACCATTTTGAAAAACTGTTTGGGTGTCTTACAGAATCAAAATGCCTGCCAAATATGTTGATGACTTTCTTAAAAAGTAGATTTGGCAGGTAGCACATGCCTTACCTCTTTCAAAATCTGATATAGAAATGAGCACTTCAGTTCCTATCACAGTAGGCATGTTCTGAAGAGAGCATGAGAAACATTGCTAGGCACTAGTAAGAACTAAAAGTGACTGTTAATTTACAGTGCAAGACAGAAAAAGGGATGAAGAAAAAAGCAGCACAGGGGGAACAGTTATGGAGAAAAAAGTGAGAAAATAAGAGCTTGAACTACATGCTAACACTACATGCTACAGCACTAATCATGTAGAATCACTGTTTATGACATGCAGGCACAAAGAAAGGATAGGACAAGATGGGCTGCAATAAATATTAGTGCAGCATTCCAGCTCAAAATACAGGTCAGAAGAAAGCTGTTAAAGTCACACTATTTAATGAGATACTATTTTCAAATTACTACATCTTTGAGAGAGTAAGCAAACAGGGACTGACAAGAGCACAGGCGATGAATTAAATTGATGTACCTGATTTGATTTTAATTACTAATAATTATGATGTAGCATATTGGGTAACTGAAATGAGAGGTCAGTAATGACTTGATATGGTGATTGCTATTAAAATTTCCCTGGTACCAAAAGGGAGTCATAAAAATTATTCTGCAGGAAAAACATAAGGTTCACACAAAACATAGATGACTGAAGTTCTACCATTTAAGGAAAATCAGGCTGAGGGGGAAGATCAATTTAATATCTAATGTATTCCCTCTCCAAGGTGTTTTATCCTGTTCTTCCTATTTGCACTACTGTGACAAGCTCTGTGCTGTTAAGACCCTGTCAGACCGATTCTTTCAATTCTAACGGAAACATGTTTTCATCTTCAGAAATCTTTGAAAAATAAAATTCAGTGGGAAGGTTTCAGAGCTTTTATGGATAAAAGCTTTTTCTGGGTGTAAAGATCCTAGAACTACAGCAGACACAATGTGGCTAATCTCTAGCCTTATATGTTGCAGAAGCACTAGCTCAGTCACTTAGACCCTGTTAGCAATGACTCTCCAGGAAGGCAAAAAACTGCAGTCAAAGCAAAAGACAGCAGGTTTTTAGAAGGCTATTCCAGTTAATTTGAAATTCTGGGCTGCTGCAGACAAAATTCTTTCAGTGCTGAGGTAATATGTCTAGTCCCAAGTGAGGAATGCCTACCTGCTCTTTAGAGAATATTGTTTTTTTCACATACAAAACTGCTGAAAAAAAAATCAGAAACACAGTACAAAGTCTACAGAATTTAATATTTTTCTGCCTTCAGATAATGCGAATCAATGAATTTAACGAGCATACGGAATGAGAGGTTTTTAATAGCTATTTGCTATCATATTACACACTAGATCCATTCCTCTGTGGTGAAGAAAAAAATGTGTGTGGAAGACTGTGTGTGTTAATTATGTAAGTCATGCACACTGATATAAATATTAGGCAGCAGTTTATGGCACTCTGTCCAAAATCATTACCTAAGTGCAAATATTTGCTATCTGAAATAATTGCTTAGAAAGTGTATTTACTTAATTTGTTAGCTGATCAAAGCTACCATTTTAATTAACGGTTATACTCTACATGCTTGTGTGCAACTAAATAACAGCCCTAACCATGTACTTTCAGAGAATGAGCTAAAAAGAATATTTTGTGGATGCTAATATATGAACTGGTCTGTATAAACTGAAAAAAGTGACTCCAATGTTCAGCAATAATTATCTACATTATACTGTATATTTTTAAACTTTTAAGTGACAGTTATGTGCATAATTTGCAGTCCTCAAAAGAATGCATTTCCTAGATTGGACAAAATTCAAAGTGATTTTTCAACTGTATCCACAAAAGTGCAGTGGCTTGTGCTGCACACCCATGCAAGCAAAAAGGCAATGGCCTTGAGTTTGTTATACCATCCTGTGCTATCAGTTCTGCTTTCTGAGGAGACATATTTTTCTGCCAAAAATAAGTAGGATGAGCAGAACTTTGTGCCTCCATCTGCCTGCCAGGTCAATACAACTAGAGAACTGAACATGAAGTTTTCAGGTCACAACACACACAAAGGCAAGAAACTTACAGGGATCCAGCCTCCACATTTGGTCCTCGGACATAGAAAGGGACTCTGATATCAAACTCATATGGCATGGACTTCCCTTTCACCAGTCCAAACTGCCCAATATGATAACCATGGTCTGCTGTGTATATTAGATATGTATTTTCCAGTTCTCCTGTTTCAGCCAACATATTGTAAATCTGAAAAAAAGCAAAACAAAATATGAAATTTATTCCACTGAGTACCTCTACATGTGGAATGGTACATACCACTATCTACCCATGTGTAACATACAACTGCATACAAACAGCTAAGGATGGCACTGAGTTATCATAATAAACCACTCTGAATAATACATAATCACATCTTAATTTTACTAACTGAATATTGTGGCTATTGCAAGACAAAAATCTGTTTTAAGGTGGAACACATTAGCATGCCATTTCAAAAATGTTTGGGTTCAGTATTTTGCAAGAGAGCTGTCAAGACAGTACTAAATACATACAGTAATAAAGATAAAAGTTTCAAGGTGTCATTTCAAAATTTTCTCTTCACTTTTATCTTCTTCTTCTTGCAGCAAGCAGTTGTAATAAAATGACAGCCCTTTGAATCTCACACATATTCAGGCAGGACTCAACAACCTTGCCTTCAGACAAATGACTCCCCATTATGCAGAATATTTGCAAAATACCTTCCAGAGAAAAATCACTCAGTCATACTCTCTCTCTATGGAGAATTACAAGGAGATTTAAATGTGAATACTTCTACAGATTTACAGAAGATACTATGTGAAATATACCAACTTGAGCATCAAAGACCAATTTTTATGTGACATTTTCACTTGAGAAAGATAAGTTGGTGGGTTACCACCAAAGTGAAGCATCACACAGGTACAAAACATCAGTACAGGAGAAAAACTCTTGTGTCAGTTTGGGAGTTCATTTTTGGTTCTTTTTTGGGTTTTGTTTGCTGGTTTGGCTTTTTTGGGTTTTTGTTTTGGGGGCTTTTTGTTTGTTTCTTGGGTGTTGTTCTTTTTTGTTTTGCTTTTTTGAGTGTGAGATTATTTTGTTTTTTCTTTTTAATTTTGAAAAACTAGTAACACACATAATTCAGTAGAAAAAAATCAGGCTAACTTGATAATTAGAACTAAAAACCAACCTAACTGATTTTGCCTGCCATGAATCACCCAGAGTGAAACCCTTTTACTAAACAGAAAATACAAATTGTGTGGTAAAATCACCAATTTCCCCTAATGCTGTTATCGGATCCATCTAAACAGCTTCATTAACATGAAGCAGAGATCATATTTGCCTGAAATCAGTAATTCTAACACACTAGTAACAAGCTTATGCAACGCCATCTACATAATCTCATTTTTGCCTTAGAGAACTCTTCCAATTTTATGTTCTACCTTTTGTGAATAAGAATGCCAAGAGATAAGCAGAAAAATTGCAACACCTTTAAATCTGCAAAACCATTCTTCTTCAGCATAGCTTTCAGTGAATCCAGACATTTTGTTGAAGACACATAGTTTGCATTAAGAAATCTCATTGTTACATGATGCAGACAATTTTAAAAGTACTAATCTACATATTTATTTACTTCCAGTATTTAACCTCCTCTGGGGTCATTCCAGTTAGGACTCAGGTATCATCACTTTTTGCTGCTGCTGTTTTCTTCTCTCGGAAGCTCAGTGTTACAGGATCAAAATAGACACACATTTTGGTAGTTATTTAAAACAGGTTGTAGGACAACTTTATTAGAGGATACATTTTTAGGGTTTATGATGTGTAGTTTTTCAGGCAATCCCTTTCTCTTCCCCTTTATCAGTAGTGGTTCTGTGGCAAAAAATCAGCTTGTTCACACCACCCAACTCAGGGTACCTGCCTTTAGGAGATGAGGAACCTTACACATTGAATAAAGAGACAAAATGATCAGAGGTGAGAAGATTACACATTATTAAAAAACTGATAGTTTTTTAAACAGTCTTCCTTCTCCTTCTTTCTCCTTTATCTTCATATGAAGAACAATGTGGAGCTTAACTCAAGAAACAAGCACCTGTTAGCCAAAAAACAAAACAAAAGTGACTATTAATCTCACCATCTCCATAGAGTCATCCACAGACATGAGAGTTTGAAGGCGCTTTCTCTGTAGCATGTTAGTGAACTCCATGTGTATAGGTTTCATGGGACCAGTATACCTCATTATCCAGTGCTTGTCTGGGTTTGGAGCATAATTATAACTGGGAGTACTAAGGAACAGAGAGAAAACCACAATGTTTTAGCTAAGTAGAAAAAAGTCCTAGTAATGAATATTAATTTCCATATGATCAACACTATAGGAAGTACTATCTGAGGTGCAGGAGAAAATATTAAGATTACTTTTTAAATGTCTTCTACTTTCACGTTATGAAGCATGGGAAAATGAAAACCACTTGGGGGGGGGAATAAAATCTATGAAAACATTAAACACACCTAATCTTTCCAGTGATTTCAAGCTAACAACTACACATGTCAAGGCCAAGAGACTTAGCCTCAGAAGACTTAACTCCACAAGTATGATCAGGATGAAGCATGTATTACAGAAATCCTCCTCATGCAATTGCTTTGTTTTCACTCTGCCCACATTAGCACCAAATTCTACATCTTGCGCAAGCTATTTAAAAATAACTATAGAACCTGCTGTAAAGGTTCTGCTATGTTCTTTAACAGCTTTTTAGAGTTCAGCACAACTTGTTACTTGAATATTGTCACACATGCACCAGAGGAGCACAGGCACTCTGCCTACTGGTATCCAATTGCATGTGAGCAGCAGAAGTGGACAAATAGCTGGACTTTAAAGACCTGTGAAGAAAAATGGGATAAGGAAATAGGGCTGTATTTTGAGGACTCATTCCAGCCACCAACTCCTTTGCTTGAAGTCCCGGCAAAATCTCAAAAACCTGGTTCAATGTCCCCTCGGAATCTCACAGTCCTTCCAAGTTCTCATGGTCCTGGGACATCATTAAAGTGATGAGGAAAAATATTGTGCATAGTTTCACATGGTTGGAAGCCCCAGCAATCACTTTTCTATGCATAATTATATAACTTTAGTTTAGCTGAACCTAAATAAAATATTTATTTTACCACCATGATGTCAACTCTCTGCATAACCAACCCACTAAAAGGTATTGTTATAGCTTACATTTGCAAGAGAAACTATTCTTACGTACTATGTTTATTCCTTGTTACTTCGAGTTGAAGACCGCTTTTTACAATTTCTTCACATCATGGCTAAACACATCATGAGCAGAGTCTAAAACATTAAAAATTACTTTTCCTATGTAATTTGGTTAGGATTCCTTTTTTCATTCAAAGCCATAAACTCGGTCTTTGCAAATGTAAATACTCATTTACTTTCCTCTTAGCAGCACAGAATTTCCTAATTAATTCCTATTTGAGAAATTTCTACTTTTGTTTTTGTATAGGTAACAGATCAGCAAGGTTATTAAAAGTTATTAAGCTAAAAAATAATGTAAGCTGAAACTTCTCATCAAAATACTGCATACCTAATGTATCTTTGAATATGAGTGTCTTATGAGATTTAATATAAATATTAAACTAATAATCTGACAGAGACATTTTTTATGCTGAAAGCCTTGTTAGATGCTATCTGAAAAATGTGCATATTTGGCAAGGGAAGGCTTCTTCATACAGGGAGGAAAGGGCTGTTGCTCATTCTCTCTATAGTGTTAATAGTCTCTTGTATTTCAGAATGTTGTTGTGGTTGAAGTAATGACATTGCCTCTTTGAAAATGCTGACTGTTATGTAAAGTGTTGCTCTGTGATGCCCAGAATGAATCAAAAATGCTTCGCAAACTCCAATTCCGCTTACTTCATGACTTCCTGGCTGATTTGAAACCTCCCACTATTTAATCCAACCAAAGCTCACAATTTTCTTTGATTACTACAAATGTAACCCTTTAATCCTTAACAAATTTGTCTGTCTTATAGGAAAAATACAAAAATTAACATTCCTAGAAGCTAGATGAGACAACTTCTTCCAAAGTACCTAGAAGGGAAGCCCCAGACAAATTGCATTTGACCTTGAAAAAGATGGGTGGTAACATGTACCCTCTATTGAAGTAAAGTTTCTGATCACTGTTAAATTGCCCAGCTGCCACATTCTCTACAGCTCACAACATAGGCAGCAATAAAGGAAAACTGTGTAGCTGAGGGATTTGCTCTGTGGATAATTTTCAAACAAGACAAGACTGCAGATGCACACAGAGAGGAGCTTGACAGAATGAGATGGAGAGAGTCTGCAGTATAGGGTGGAATGGTCATACCAGCCAGAACATGGTACAGAATCAAGAGAACAACAGCATAAATTAGCCACAGAAGTACATACCAGAGCTCAGAAGCAAAGCAGCATGCTGACTAAAATCCATACCACTGGTTTTTAGCTATTACTAGCAATGCCACATGATGCAGCATATACATCTGTCAATGCAAAGTACTACCACCCCTGCTTTTCTTTCCCACAGAATCCACTTACAGACTTCACCAGCACTGCCACAGGGAAAGCTGGAGGATCATACCACCTGGTGTACTGCCTTCTGCTTTGGGGACTTGGCAAAGACTTTGTTCAGGGTATTGCTTATTGCTTTAGGGCAATTTGTATCTGTTCCACTGCATTCTGATCCTTCCTTACAATATCCACATGACAATGAAACAGTAAGAACTGCCTGCAACCCTTTATCATTGACAGATTTATCTGTCACTGAGATTCCCTGGAATTTGGGAACAAGGGGAAAATGGAAACTAGAGAACTAATTTGCATCATTCCCTCACTGTATGTACATGTTCTGCATTTTTACATTTACTCTTAAACCCAGGTCAATGAAAACTCTGGCAGATTACTATTTTTATTATTATTGTCATTATGCAGTACTGGAAAATTTGTTTAGAAGAAAACCGTCAATTTCTTTGTGTGAGATATACCAAAAAAATCCTATTTTATGTACATATCCGAAAGAAAAACACAGTTCCTTAATCTACCGGGATAATTTCTTTTTTTACAAACAAAACTTCTTTTCAAAAAGTGATACTTCCTATGTAATTGTTATCAATGTAAGAAAAGTCACCTAAAATAAAAATAAATTTTAAAAACCCAACAAACCAACAAAAGTGTAATTACTTTATAATTAGAAAGATAAACCTAATTTGTGTGAACAATCAAATTTAAAGTACTAGCAAAAGAAAAATTGACGAATATAGTCTGTATTTTTCATTGCTTCCACCCTTCTCTTCTTTTTCATTCAGCTAGGAAGTAAATTGCTGCAGAATGTTGCATGATAATCATCTCCGAGATCCAAATGCCTTCCAAAGGAACCTAATAAATCTAAGGTCAATACTGAATATAAGCCATGAGAAGTTGCTCATTGGACATTTCTGCAATTTTCATTTCAAAGAAAGTGAAAGCATAAAATGGCAAACAAACAAGAAACACTTAATTGCTGATGATCTGTGCCACAGATTGTCTTGGACACAGCAGAAAATAACAAAATATGTAATTCCAAGTTATGCAGTAACCAGACAATAAAACAAAAGAAACTTCTCTCAGACTCTATTTTAAATAAATCAAAGAAGCTAAAATGGCTTTCACTGGACTTTGGGCTAGCCTGAGGAGCTTTGACCAGCAATTGAAAATTGTTTCTACCAGTTCCCAGCTCATCCACAAACCCAAAGTAAAACACAATGTAAAACAGAATTCCCCTTAGAAAGGGAGGGGGCAACACACAGGAAGAAAGTTAGAGATGTTGAACATCAAAGAAGGCATGAAGCCAGTCATTAGAAAACTGTAGGAATGCTTTCACAGTTGCATCAAGAGGTGATGTGGGAGAAGCATTCGTTTTACCTCCATGTGTGGAGATACCTGTAGTGCAGCATTAAGAGCTGTACATGCAAAACGTTTCTGTGTTATAAACAATAAACATCTCACAATGGAGCTTATGAACATATTCCTTCAGGAACCAGGTAATACTGCTTTTGGGATCTGTTCAAGACATTGTATTGGGTCATGTACAGACAGGCCAGTTCATTCAGAAATAGCCTGTAATTTGGTGCTGCAGGCCTGTATTTCTGATCTTTCCACAAAAGAAACACGAGTAATATGTATATTACGGTTTATAAGTAAGGACAGGGAGACAGAGTTTCTTCCCCTGAAGAGATTATAGCCCAAGAACCAAATTTTGATCATCCTGCTCAGAATAAAAAGTGCTTTACTTCCCAAATAAGCTGTAACAATGTCCAGTGAATTCAACATGAATCTTCCCATTTATCTCAATGAGCCACAATTCTGAGTTCTAGATGCAGCAGCCATTCTCAACACACTTATACTGGTCGCAGGAGGTATAAAAAAAATTCTGGAAACTCTTCTTATATATTTGTGACAAAGTTATGCCAAGAGTACTATAAAGAAAACATTGTTCCCCTGAGGTACCTAGAACTTACATATTCCAGAACCTGAAAATCAAAGTTTTTGCTTTTTCCTTACATGTGTTCTGAGGCATTAGGAAAGAGTTGTGAGTACTGAGGGGCTGAATCTTCAGGACCATGAGGAGCAGCATGGCTTATAACCATCAGTACAGGCCTGTGAGGATACATCTTCTTTGATATTCTAAAGAAGGTAATACTGTCATTGGTAATCAGATCAGTCAGATAATCCTGCAAGTAGAAGCAAAAGTATAATGAGACACTTCAAAAGGAATTTCAAACTGGGGGGGCAATAGGAAGGAGAGGTCTGAGGTATCATACGAAATAGGAAAAAAGCTACTTCACTTAGAATGGTACAAGGAGGAAGTAAGTTACAGATACTAAAAACTCAAAAAATTAGAATCAAATAATTCTTTCTTCACTGCCTAGAAATACAAAAGTCAACAGCTTCTAGCTTTTTTCTCAGAACTGAATGGCACCAAAAGAGATCAGACAGTACCCCTTCTTCCTAAAGTGGGCAACTACATGATGAAAACCACAATACTAAATACAGTGACCAGGTATGAATTTTAAAAAAAACGTATGTCAGTATCTTCAAGGTGTATAGTCCAACCTTAAATCATAAAAGTACTTTGAATATGCAAATGGATTGATGTTCTTTTCTTTTTTAGCCTTCTTCTGAAAGAGAAATCACTAACATGAGAAGATTGTGGGCTAACTGAACAAAGACTTCATTCAATATTACAGTGATAATCTGATAGAGATATAGCTCTGTCATACATATTGTTGAGAATTTAGAAAACTTCCTGTAGAAGAGTTGGACTATCTCTGTATTTTCTAAGAAGTATCATTATCATTCTTAAGATATCTACGAGAGCTACAGGGATTGAAGACAGGATTTTTAATGACAAGCCATGGTCTCCCTTAGGTGCTTCCCCGGAAACACTACACATATAAATACCCCTCAAACATGAGTAGGATATGAAAGTACACCTTAAAAAACCCCAAATAACCCCCATGTCACAGCAGAATGTAAAATCAGACATAACATCTGCCTCTGGTCAAGCCAACAGGTTCAAGGTGTGGTACAGACTGGATTGCATCTCCTTTTGAGTACAGCTTTCTGTCCACAGTTAAGACACTTGCTCCTCTTCACCTCTGTCAACATCCTTGGTCTGAGAAGTCAGCTTGTCATTAAAAGGAAGCCTTTTTCATGCACTATATTTACTTCCTCCAAGTTATTTCTTGTCTATCCCAGAAGAAGGCTGGCAAAGTCTCCATTTATAATGTTACACAGTGGTACAACACAAGGCATGACTGTTACAGAACTGCCATGATTATAATTGTTACTGGGATAGCATTTTCACTCTAAATAAGCATTAAATGAAGGACTTCCACTTACAAAAGTACACAGGAGAAGGGAAAATGTACAAAAGCAAAACTGACTTCTGAACATGCTTTCAATGCCTGAGACAATATTCATAGCTGAGAGAGAATACTTAAGTGCTCTCAAAAATGCACTGCCATTAATCTTCATCATGCTGCTTCCTTAAGCTGGTCAATCACTTGAAGTGTGCAACTCATCTTTGATTTAGCCATTACAAGAGTATCGTTTTCCAATTTTATTTTAAAAACACAAATAGGAAGGCAGGATTTGCAATCAATAAGAGAGCGAATGAAACACTTGTTAAACAAATATACATTACAAATCACTCCAGAGGGAGTCAACATCCTTAGTTATACATTAAAACTAGAGCAGTTTATGGATAGATTTAGTCACCATCATACTACAGAGTCACTTCTGCCTACTTTAGGACTTCAGTAAAGCTGGTTCCTTTGGAAAGGAACACTTTTAGCTGAAGGAAACGCATTCCTGACTGCAGGCAGGTATTGAAGTGTAACATGTTAGATGAGAAAAAATAAAACTGCATTGACAATGACTATGAAGCATTTTTTTAAGTTTGGTCAGGATATAACATCCTTGAAAGGATATTAAAAAACATATACACCTGTATGCACAGAAATAAAAACGTAATAGTTAAATTCTCCACTGATTCAGAATTATCATAAATTGTACTAAGATTCTGTGACTACTCCATAGTATTGTGGCTGTGAAAGAAGTTCCTTAAAAGAAAAGGGTGGGTCTAGCTGGAGGGAAATGGATTCTCATCTCATTAATGCTTGTGTAACTCCACTGCCACAATAATTATCATACAAACCACAGAAACAGTTAACCTGAAGCATTTAAGTCTACTTTTGGATCTGCAGCTTGTAATATTTAACACAGTCTCAGAACATTTTACTCGCTTACACTGTTAGTAACAATGTTTTCAGTAACATAACCCTCCCAGAAGGGAAGGTAACCATGTCCCAACACTACTGTTACTGGTTGTAGATAATATTACACATAAGAGCTTTCAAGTACAAAAAGAGACAAACTATAAAGTGCAGCTTTCTTGTGGTCATGTCATTAACATACATGTTAATAGAAATAAATCAACAGGACCTACCCTGGAGTAGTCATATCCATGCTTCTCCTTTACTCCATTTCTACAGAGTGTGTAGTTGTAAAATCGAGAATTTTTAAGTAATCCAACCCATTCTTTCCAACCAGGAGGCACATAGGAGCCATTGTATTCATTAAGGTACTTTCCAAAGAAAGCTAGGGTGAGAGAAAGCAGAAGCATAGTAAGAAGGCACAACAAAAACACCACTGTTAAATTGATTCATTCCTTTCTGTTTTTTCTTAAAATAACTTTGTTCTCTCCATTACAACAGATCTAAGATAAGAGATGAGTCTCTGTTTTTTTTGTTATTTATACCTTCATAATGCAGATATTTTGATTTACCACCTATGTACAGGAGAAACTGGATCACGATTACCATTATACTTTCTTTCTCAGTACCTGATATATTTGGAGTCAGACCACACATTCCTCCTCCCAGACTCATCTCTTCATATCCTTCATGATGCTGAGCTGCATCTATCCACCTATTAGTGCCCTGTGAAACTGCACTTACCACCAAGAGTGTGAAGTTAGAAATCATGTTTTAATATATTAACACTCTATATTTCAACATGAATGCTATGCTTTAGGTATTTTGAAAATGTATTTAGAGCACTGCTGTTTGGACCTATTTCAACAGACAATTTTCCAGATAGTAACTTGCATTCTGAGCATGAGTCTCAATTACACATAAAGATTTGTTTACCTCTCTAAAATCTTTTACTTTTGCATCTGATACCAGTTTTACCCAGCCCAAAGTCAAACATTTGCCCAATCATTAGTATAGTAATGGAGTGGGGGAAGAGAGAAAACACTTCTGTCCTTTTTTCAGAGGTATATCTAGCAAAAATTCCTTTTAATACTTTTCGACCCTGAGAGACAATCAGAGGGAAGCAGATGAGAAAGTACTCTCAGCATTGCATAGAACAACCAGCTAGCCCAAAGATCAACTATATGTTCCAGTCACATCATGGCCAAATATACTTTTAGACTGACAATGTACAGTTGAATATACTTAGTGAAATTAATGAATTTACTGCAGAAATATGAGGGTTCTGAGATAAAAATCCTGTCATTAACTATTAAATTTTGTTCCATGAGTAAGATTTTTTCATGAGATACCAGTTCTTTTTAGATATTAAAGTAACTGACCAGATTTTTCAAAAATCAGTAATTCCCAAGTACTGAAGCCACCTTCAAAACGGTCAACAAAATGGTCCCAAATCAGCACCTTTTGTGACAAGCAAAAATATGACACTACTGTAAAGATTATATGTTAGTATAATTACCTTAGTAACTGCAGGAAATCTAATGGGTTGCATAAAACATACAGTGAGTCTTCTGCATCTTAAGAGTATTTTCAAGGAGCAGCTTAAGACTACATTTTGTTATCAGATCCCTTTAGTTTCTTCATTGAGGTAGTACTTCACCAGGTAGACTAAGAGGAGAAATACAGGTGTGTATACACACACTCATTTTAGTCTACTGCACACTGATGGCCAATTTTTCTCTACCTTATCTGTGATAATGGGGGGGATAGCACAGTGTGCTATCACATGCTCAATCCCCCATTATCACAGCCAAAGACTCAACTTCCCTTGAGCTTGGTCCCTCTATTCTTCCAAGTACAGTGCCTAATGAAGTTGGTCAAGCCTTTTAAAGTGGCAAAGGTAAATAACATAAAACTGACAACCAAGGCTGAAACCAAAGAAAAAATATGGGGAAAGACGGCATCTTTTCCGTCACCTATTTTTCACTCCCAACTTGTGCAAGAAAAACCTGCACCACACTGCTCCCTCCTGCCTGCATCCAACTAGCACATTCACAAAGGTGTCAGCAGTAGCACAAGTCTCTGTAGATCCCGGCTACAAATGCCACTACCTCAGAGAGCACGCTACAGTGCAGAAAGACTGATCCCCAGAAGAATCATTTTGTGCAACAGAACAAAACACAGGAAAATTACAATGGATAGAGAAGTGGCAAAGGAGATGTGAAACCAGCAGCAGCAAAGAAAAACAGATGGAAGCTATGAAGTGGAATAGAAGAGTACAGTTTCTGCCTTCAAGATTACACAAAAGAGAAAAGAGGAGAGAAAAAACACAGGGAGACAGCCTAGGTTATGAATTGATTAAAAACTTTCTCACTCCAAGGTTGTGAGCTGAAATATATAAGCAAGCCTCAAAAAGCTTTACTCCTCATTGCCTCTTTTTCCAATCCTTGAAAAACTCCAAAAATAAACAAACAAAAAACCCGCCCAAGCCGACAAACAAACCACACCACAAGGAATTAAGTTAAACTGTACATCTGCAGGGCTAACCAGTACTACCAAATGACCTCAAAACCAAAAAATAAAAATGAACAAATTATTATTGCAAATTATTCCTAAACACCTTTCTGGGAATTGACTGTCTAGAGAAATCATACCAGCTGACTGCCCCAAAGCACAAAAGGAGCAGTCCCTTCTCTCTCATTCTTAATTTGTTTCATATATCAGTTTTATGAAAGAAGTCAAAACACTAATTCCTTTTCGTAGCACCTTTCTTGATTGTTCTGCACACTTCAGGTAATTGTAGGCCATATTCTAGGTTTGCTAGGTCTTCAGTTCAAGCATACACAGTATTTTATTTCCACCTTCTGAAAAACAAAAGTCTTGGGATTTTTGTTGGCTGTTCTTTTGTAAACAAAAAATTCCTTAAGTAAAAATACAAGGAAGCTAAACCAACACCAAGGACTTAAGCTCTGGCATTATGCACTGAAGAATGCCAGAAGTCAAGAAGAAATTAGAATTAAAATACATACATTAGCCTCTGTACTACATCTAAGGTAAGTCTTAGGAAGCTTTCAGATGGACCCAGTCTTGATCTTACCTGTCCTGTACCCTGTATTGTTGAGGTACACTGCAAAGGTGCGTATTTCATGCTGAGCCTGCCAGGATGGAGAAGAACAGTTTTCATTGTTGGTGTAAGTGTTGTGGTTGTGGACGTACTTCCCCGTCAGGATGGAGGAGCGAGATGGGCAGCACATGGGCGTTGTCACAAAGGCATTGATGAAATGAGCACCTCCGTGTTCCATGATACGTCTTGTTTTATTCATCACTTGCATAGAGCCTGAAAGATGGAAAACATTTCAGAAATATTTTCATGTCTCAGTCACAAGAGCTCAGCTGTCACATTAGAGACCAGAAGGAAGCACAAGTAGGAAGGGCACTGTTACCTCTGACTGAACCCAGATCCAGAGAGACTACAGATCCTGCCTCAGTGAAGTTCTCCCATCGTTTCAGTAAGGACTAAATACTGAAGTCCTAAGTAAAGATTTGACTCAAGCATGTTGACAAAGATCATAATGCGTCTTTCATTTCTATCTCTCTAAATTCAAGATTTACAGCCATAACTATCTGCAGCATCTCGACACCCTTTCCGGACCTGCTATTACTGTTCCAGCAGCTGAGGGTGAAAAGCACTTTATGCAGCAGCCCTGACCAAAGCATACATGCTCCATAAGTGTTATTTAATTTTTGGTTTCACAAGAAACCTGATATGCTGCTTTTTGTGCCAGCCTTATGCAAAAGGCTGAGGGTTGTAACCATGAAATCATTTCATTTGGAAGACTATTTAGTCCAAACTACTGCTCAAGAAAGGTCTGCTGGAATTGTTGTGTAGTTAAATAGTTATATTCCCTAATGTGAAATAATAGGAGGTATTGATTTCTCTAATTGTCACTGAACCAAAGACACCAAAAAGCTCCCATAATAATTTCCATAACAAGTTCACCGAGTTCTAGCTATCCGCTTCACCCATTCTGGTAACAGTCTTACTATCTACATTTACTTAGACTTGATTCTGCAGAATCAGATTTTTAGATGATTACTTGGGGCAGGTAACACTATGTTTTATATAACCAAACAACTAAGCAATGGACTTGAAAAAATTGGGTAACATGAATAGAAGTCTTTTTGACCACAATTACTGAATGCCACAGTGCTGCCAAATGGTTTTTCTGTTTATTTCAGACAAGGTTTTGGTCAAAGACTGGATCTTTACCATAGACATCCACCTAGCTAAATCTGGATCCATATCAGCACTCTTCCTAAACCCAGAAACACCAAGGATCAGAGAAGTAAGAAATTTAGTTTCCCTCCTCTATCAGTCCCTAAATGTTAAAACTGAGCTAGTTAGAGAAAATCTTCTTGATCTAGGAAAAATTTCAATTTTCTGAAGAATTTGTCATGGTACATGTCAACAGCATGACCTTGCAAAGGAGATAAAACCTGTTCATCACCAACCCTCCCTTCTTGTTATGTGCAAAGAAAGCCAATTGAAAATATGGAGAGGAAGGTATGGGCTCATGCTAGAATAGAGTTGGGGTTAACTTGCCCAAGACTGAGTTGGATTAACAGCTCAGCTTTAATCAAAGCTGATGGTTGCATCCTACAACCATCTGGTACAAACTATGTTGTTTCTGTCAATAATGGATTTAGATTTCTTCTAAGCTCTTTACGCAGGGATTTCATCATGAAATTGAAACAGTAGGTTGTTTGGTACAGAGCACATTGATATAACCAGGAGTCAAAACCTAGAGGGAAAATGGTCATAAGCCACATACAAAATCTGACTCTCTGACATCATGAAGGAAGGTTAATTGCTATGGTAGGTCATTTTACCTAAGCACTGCCATGGCATTAGCTTGAGACCATTTTGTTGGAAAGAGTATTAAAAAAAAAAAAATTTAAAAATCTCTTTGTACATTTCTCAGGTCAGAGTACATGGGATTGAAATCACTTTGGGGTTACATCACTTTGTAACAAGAACCCTGCACTGCCCCCTTAGAACTTACTAATCTTCGCATATCAAAAAGGAGTTTCTGAAGAAAGCAAGAGTTTAATTTTTTTTTTCTATAATAGCTGTGGGTTAAGCATTAGTACTTAAAGTTACTAACAGTACAGTTAACAAATATAACAGCTAATTATACATTATGTGAGCTTGAAAACTGTGGATGTTTCCTCTGTGTTGTCTTATGAGCTAGCCCAAGCATAAACAGGCAGTCTGAAAAAATGTTTTGCCATCGCGCTATTGAAATACAATTTAACAACCTCTCTAAATGACAGAGGCATTTATGCATAAATAACAGTACATGTTAAGACTCCCCTTGGGGACAGCAAGCTTCTTTAATAAAAGAAGCTGTACTGCTGTAATGACAATGCCCTATATATCAATAGTCTTTAACACAAAAACATATGATCTATTCTGCTTCTCCAGCTTGAGAACTAATACAGAGTGACAGGGCAGTGCAAGGTAAAATCCAGCATACTCTTCTATATAATCTTAAATAGGCCAGCTTTAAATATTTTAAACAGCGTTAAACCGGCCAATTAAAACTTATTTTCTTCAGTTTGCCTCCAATACAGAGACATCCATTCTCTGGCAGATTACTTATGTGTTAATCAGCAACTGGGACCTCACCACATCACCTTTTGAGCTAGAAGACCTCCTGAGGTTTCACTAGTGGATATATGACAGGAAGTCATGCCTTCAAAGTGTCAATATTTAATATAGAAAATGTTGCTACCCATCTAAAACCGCTGATAATAAACAAAAATTTAGCAGTTAAAAATGAAATTTCTATGCCATTTAAGAAAACATTCATTGGACTACTAGGAAAATGTGGAAGTTCAATCAATTTGAAATGTTAAAGTTACTCAGTGAAAAAAGCAAAGCAAACTTTAAGAAATGTCACTTGAAATGTGTGCTTTCCATAACTTTGCTTCACATATCTTCACAGTTCACCTCAGGGACAAAGCTGATATTTTGACTAATACTAATGGAGAAAATATACAAATTATTTATGAAAAAATACTGACTTCCTATTAGTTGTGTTTTGTTGAAGGAGGGAATAATTTACGTTTTATGGAGCTCCAACTGTTGAAGAACTTGTATTAAGTATAAAGTGATTTGTCTATTCTGAAGCACAACTTCAGAAGAGTTTTCCAATAAACTGAACCCCAGAATTTTAACTGTCTCCTAAAGACTTCTCTTTCTATTGTATTTGAAACTCATTAAACATCCTTTTCACATCTTCATTTCCCTTTCTTCACCCCAAGACACCCTCACATTTAACAAAGCTCTAAAGCCCCATCTCCAAATATAACCAAGAAAAAATTATTTTCCATGCTACTTTCATAGCTTTTCAGAGGAAGGTCTCAAAACATACAAATCACCTCTCACTCAGATTTCTTTAATGTGATTAAAATAGCTCCTAAATAATCAGATCTTTCTCTAACAAGACTATTAAATGAGCTGGTTTGTTAAAGCGATAGCAGTATGGTAGGCAAATCTAACTCAACTGGAGATGCTGATTCCACCACACAGGGGACATCAGCATTACACTAACTTGGATGTAGTAGGAAAAAAAGTTCTTTGTTCCTAATTAATTATTCCTTGTCACTATATTCCTCTTATTTATATTATGCTTGTCAATACAAGTCTTTTGATTAGACAGTCTAGCAAATATGTCTGTAGTTCTTGGTGTTCTCATTTGTCTTCTCCCGTTTGTATCCATTATAATCTATACACATTCTCCTTTGACGTCCTTCAGAGATTCTGCATTTGATCTACCAGTCCTTCATCAGTATTTTCCTTCTTTCAATGCAAGGCTGAGGTTTGGTTTCCAGTAAAACTCAGTGAAATGATTAACAGTAATGTGAATTAAAAAACAAAACCAAACCAAACCAAAAAAAATAAACCACACCAAAAAAATAAAAAAAAAACCCCAACACCTCCTTCCAGGAAAGGATGACATTGTCTTTCTGGTAAGCTCCACCTGCTACTGGCACATGGCTAAATCCATCTTTAAACAAATAAAGGAAAGGCTCTTCAAGTCACTTGAGATTGTGTTGTATTCCCTTTTACCTTCAAAGTAGCTACAAGAGAACAATGAAAGCTAAAACACCAATCAGTTACAGAATATTCTTAGAAATAGATGAAATATTACCCATAGCTTTCTCTGCTACGCTTTCATAGCTTCCAACTTTTCCTTAGCTTTTATTTGTAATTCGCATCTTGTTTTCATCTTGCTTAAATGCACTAACTACAATCAGCAGAAATGGCAATTTTGATTAACTTGGACAGCTCACCAGACAACAGACAAGAATAAAAATTAATTCAAACAAATATTGAGTCTCCCAAAGCTATTAGTGGCAAATGACGAATATCCAATCTCAGCTTCACCAAATGGATTTTCCTTACTTAGATCCTAATTTGCGTGGACACATGCCCATTATCCTTGAAATTGGAAAGCATCAAGTTATCAGAGAAGTGAAATATACTGCCTAAAGGACTTACACAATTGCATCACAAACACAAAGGGTAGCATAAAATAGAAGATGAAACATTTTTTAGGACCACCTTTGCAAGAAAACGTAGTTAGGTTCTTTGGGATATATGTTCTTGAAATTGCTTCATTTCTGATCCAAATAACCATTTAAAAAAAGGTGACAACAACATCATCTGATCCTGATAATTTGAATGGCATTTAATTTGATGAGATTACTTCCATAGCAGGCTTTCTTACCACCTTGATGAAGAGTGTGACATCTGTGATACTGCAGGCATACCTTAATATTGATATGAAGAAAGCATCTATACAAAGATTGCAACATTGCCGTGATTAACTTCTCAATAAGATGAGTAAGTGTATGAGAAGTACAAGTTGATTAATTTTATGTTCTACTTCTTCTGGGAGGTCCATTTTCCAAATTTTCCTATCGATACCAGAAATCGGATGCAGAAAAATTTGGTGGCAAAACTGCCCCACCAGACTATACATACAAGAGTTTTCATTTTTCAGATGACTGAGGCTTCATACACATATGAGAGTATAATTCTAATGCAAAACTATTAATGTTAACTGGTTTGTGTTAATCACTTTTCATAACTTAATACAGTGTTTGGTAAATACAAGCTTGTTCAGGTAACACAACAAAAGCCAAACTGTCAGTTAATTCATTATTCCAAATCATTAGGCAAAACATGTTTAATCTTCATCTCCTTTCTTCAACAAATAACATAGAGTTGATAACAGAGTAGATCTTTTCGTTCTGTGTCACTTTGGTCAGTAATCAACTACACATCTAAATGGACAGTATTACTATGTTAGGTAACATTTAAGTAAATAAAATTAAAATTGTATATGTGATGAATGCCTGCAATTACACAAAATAATTTGGATAATTACATGGTGCAATTATCAGTTATGAATTTAAACCTACTGTTTTGACATGCAGCTTTCCAGGTAAAGTTTGCAATTGCCAGAAGCAAAGTTTAGGTGTTTAGATGAAGACAGACAGGCATGAACTGTGTATTTCCACAGGAACAGGAACTTTAACATTTTGGGACTAACTTTTCCTGTCCCTGAATTGCAGACAGATGGAAAGGATGTTCTATATAAAGGCAGGTTTAAACCTGTTCTTCCTATCATTTTTCACACTGAAAAAAATTTCTTATTTTGAATGCAAGGATCTAGCTTCAAAAAAAAGCAATGTCATACTCATTGGCCAAAATTCTCTTTATACTGGTCTCTTACCAAGTTCTACATCCTGATCATCAGTAAGAACAAGGATGATGTTTGGGCGGATGTTTCTACGGTCTCTTTGAAATCTTCCCTTCAGACGCTGATTTAACAGGAAAGTTGAACTTCCATCCAACAGTGATAAAACAGTCATCATGAATAATCCAAGGACAATACTGTGCTGTGCCATGTTGTGCTGATTTAATGCTCTCTCTGAACAAGGCAGCTTAATGGCTTCTATTTCTTTTTCTTTGCAGGTCTCCTAAAAGGGAGAGGGAAACAAGTATTTATATTTTCACCCCTCTGCACCCATCAAGGAACAGCCAGGTTCTCTCCAAAGAAGTAAAAAGCAATGTACTTGAAATAATCTAAACTCCCAAGAAAAAAACTAACAAAACTCCCAAGGCAAACACTTATTTTTCTAGTGCCAGCTAGAAGCAGAAACTTGGAAAATTAAATTTATAAGCTGTTATCAAGGTAAGCAACAAAATTTCACTCCAAGCTCAGATCTGGCAGCAAGCTCAAGGATTTAACAGGGTTTCAAATTCTTTTGCTTTCATACATATAAATAGCAATCACCCTCCTTCCTTAGTGATCCATTTACAGATGACATTTTTGTTTACATCAAAAATGCTGATGTTGAAGAGAAAAAACCCCATGTCTATCATAATTTTTAAACAAGACTGTAGTAAAATTTACTGAGCTAACAACATATTTGCAAAGTCAGAGAACACTTAGACAGAAGATTTGTTATATACTGATTTATCTTACAAATTCCATTAAAGAGCGAAGCTATCCCGATGATGTTGGGACTATGTTATGATATTGTTTGAAGTCTGCTACAGCTTTGATGTTAGTACAAGATCCCTTTAGCATTTCTGTTGGCTTCCAAGATTACACACTTTTTAAAAATACCATTATTAATAATGAACACATTTGAGGGCTCATTACTGCTAATGTTCAGGAATGGATGCACCAAAGTGACTTGCACTGCCTATGACTGGATTGCAAAACAGAGCATATGCCCCAAAAATTGACTTGATTGCAAAACAGAGCTCATCTAACTGGTACTACTCCTGGTAATGAGGCAATGAAAAATTCTTAGCAATTCCTACAAGGAGATTACAAGAAATTAATTAGCATGCTGAAAAATCTTTGAAATCACAGCTTTGTTCAGTCACCTTCTGATATAAAGGGATTTTCTCTTGCTTTCAGAAGTCAAAAAAAAGTATTGAAAATATCAAGTACTAATTATTTCATCAGATCCAGCAATCAATGAGTTAGTTTTTTATAAATTCCCTACTTGCTCCCTGTCTTTTTCTGGACTGGCGCCAATGATATTTTGTACAAGAAGGAAAAATCAATTAAAAATTACGCAAGAGAGATCCTCTGATTTTTATAAAGCCCAGAAGTGCCAGAGCAGAAAGAACATAGCACAATGTATTTTACCCTAAGAAACATGTTGGCTATTCTACCCCTACAGAAAACAGTTTTTACACCAGTTTTACACCAGTAGATTATTTCATAGCCACATTATTACTTCCTCTCTGTCAGCAATTGCTCTTTGAAATAAATTTCTTAATCAAAGTTTTCATGCAATAGCAAAACCACTGGTCTGAAAAATTATAATCAGTTTCTATGCTCACATAAGAAATGTATATTGAATTTTCACACAAGTCAACAGATACATTGCTATACTAATATGGAATATTATACTTATTAAGGATACTTTCCAAATTTGCACACTCATAGGGTTTTGAGGAAATGAAAAATCTTCCTTCCTTACTAGTCTGTCCAGTGGGTTTCACAGGTAGGTGAAGTTACCTTTTTTCCTAGAAACTAAAAATTTATTTAGATATCCCAATACTTGTTCTAATGGGCAGGGAAAGAGCTTTCAAATTTTACAGATGCAGTTTTAGTATCTGCTGCTGCTAAGAAATATGCCAGGCTATAGCAAAAGAAACACTGAGAAGTCCAATCAATTTTCATTCCTTGTACTAAGAATTCCATCTGCAGCAGTATAACTGGGAAGAATCATGCCAGAGTCCATGTGTTGCTACTGTCTGGAGTAGACAAAAGCAGCTTGAGAAAGAAACCTGTATCTATTTCAACAGGGGAGCGTAAAAAGTAAGTTTGCTTAGCAGGTACATATTCTCGGACACAAGCTTTTAGAGGGAGGAGGTAGAGAAATGCCTTCTGCTCTTCAGAAACTACCACGTATGTACTTTTGTTAAAAAAAATAAACTGACATTATAGATGTTTTCATTACACACAAACATTTTTCTGAAGGTCTGGAAGTTCATGTGGGTTTTCTTCAGTCTATACTAGCCGAGAGTTTCTCAAAATAAAAGCATTTGCTAACTTTTCTTGCAGCATTTGAAAAGCTGCCCATTCTTGCTGTATCTGGTCAGAACTACCTTCACTACAGTGTTGCGCATTTAGCAGTCTTTCCTACATTTTTCTCATCTTTAAAACAAACACATGGAAGTAACCTCCTGACCTCATTGCCTCTCTCCCCTCAACCAGTCATTTCCTCATACTTTATTGCCCCTCAAACACTCCATTCATAACTAAAAATAGAAGTTGTCCCCATCTCAGAGAGCAGCTTAGCTATCTATTAAATACTTAAGACATTTGGGGATACACATAAACTGCTCTCCCACAGCTATTTTATCCACACTTGTATATTTGTGGTTAAAAGAATTAGCGATCTCTGAAAAGATACTGTGAGTGGAAGAGAGAATTTCATGTCAGATACAACAGACATCTTCCACCAAACCTGTTATCTCACTCCCCCACAATGAGTACTTTTCAACTATTGTGATCCCATTGTTATCAAAGTAAGAACTCCTGGGAATCAACTCAAAGTATGTAATTATGTGCAAAAGTCATACCAATAAATAGGTAAGAAAATCAAAGCAATTTTAGAAAATAACCTATTTCTTAAAGTATGTTTTCACAAGACATACCTGCCACAACTAACAGCATATATTCAGTACAATCCAAAAGCTAGCTTTAAGAAGTTATCAGAATAGCAACACAAGAGTGTCCCTCAAGAATTGCCAGTGGCCAAATACAGATTGGTTTTTTTAACCCCTAGTTTTTGGTGAACTTCTAGGAGGAAACACAACAAAGTTTCTATTAGCAGTTCTTTTCCCATTTCTGTCAACAAGGTTAATCTGCAACTTACAGATAAAGCCAGAACAGTTCCACAGCAGTGCCCCAATCTTTTAATATAGCACATTTAATATAGCACCCTCTCCAAAATGCAATTTTGATCTGAGTGGTACAGATGGTCCACTGCTCTCTGTGCCTCTGCAGACCATCCTCCAGTATTAAAGACACTTAATCTGTAGTGGTTCTCATGAGAATTAGGTATGCCTCTTATTTTCTTCCAGATTACACATACAACTTGAAAAATCTCACTCATGTTTTATATTTAGGAAAGTGCTATCAGAAATTTATGAAATCTTCAGATGGGGCATCTAGCTGAGCGTTCTTAATCCTATCAAACTTCTTAAAAGGCTGCTTTTGAAAAAGTCTGGTCCTTTTATTTTCTCCTTTAGTGTAACACAAAATGTTACACTATCTCACATTATAAATGTTGAAGAGATAAAGCCAGACATCCACACTCCATTTATAAAAAGTCAGCAAAGGGCTGTTTCCAGGTAGCATTTACACCAAAGAAAGAGTTCTTTATAACACTGCCCTCAGTAATCAATGTCAGTTCTATAGCAGCAGTATGCATAGGGATGACTGATGTCAGTTCTATCCCAGACGGTATTTTTAACATGCTATTGATTAATATTGCTTGGCACAGATGTAAGAGGCCCCGTGTGTGCAAAATTAGTAACTGACATTAGTTTGCATAGACTGGTGGTCCCAACCCACCCTAAGCAAGTCCTAGCACAACTGTCCACTGCATAAGCTCTGTGCAACTTCACTTAACCTAGGTAAATTCAGTTGTTACAACATAACCAAGAATAACATCTGACTCTTCCTGTAACTCTGTATCAAATATATGTCTGCTTCCACTCTACTTCTAGAAATTACTGCATTAACTGGTTTTGGGTTTTATTTGTTTTGGCTTGTTTTCCTTTTAAATAAGTATACTACAAAACACTAAATACAGAATTGGTATGACAAGTTCAACTTGCCCAGCAACCACCACAGAACAGGGTAACCGTACGTGAGCCACACGGTGGAAGTGCACATTAAGGGAAAACCGGCTAGAGAGAAGCAACACACACCTGCTCTCAGTGTGGCTGGAGCCAATACCAGGTGGATTACTTAAGCAGACCTAGGTGTGTCATTAGTCCAACGTTTAAATTCATTGAAATACATGGTGCTGGAGCCATTCCCTAGCAACCAACCCAATCAAATCCACTCTGCCAGTTAAATTGATTCAGCTGTGCTGCTGTTCTTTTAACTGGAGTCACTCCTTTGCATAGCGCTTTGGTTATGCTAGGTCTTCTCTCACTAAAGCTGTCAGCCATCACTTCAAACCACTATATTGTGTTTGTAAGAGATAAACACATTTTCATATGTGGATTGGGAATAATCTTGTTTGCAATCTATCAAGGTTCCCAGGGGAAGACTGGTATCAACATTACCACTGTAACCTAACAACATGCTGTGTTTGCTCATAGTTTTCTACTTTCTAATTTTTTTTCCCCCAGGCAGTCAAAAATTTATGAAAATACAAAAATCAAATCCCCAGTGCTAAATGTGACTCTTGAAGATTACAGTTGTGCTGATTTACAGTCACTAAATTACTATTCAGACACATTCTTCTGACTTGCTTGCCTTATGCTGGTGAACACCAGACAAAAACGAAATATTTATCACAGAGAAGCTTGGTCACATATACAAAATCTCATTCATATTTTGTAACTTTATTTTAAATACAACAGAATTGTAAATCAGTTATAAATTTCCCTAGGACTTGATATTTTAAGAAATGTTCTAAGCACCTCAATCCACTTTCTTTCTGCCCACTGCTTGAATATTACTGTTAGAGTTTCCTAGTGACAAACAGAGAATTAATCAGTCCTCTGATAGGTTAAATTGCTATTTGGATCCCTCAAATACCGAAGAATAAGCACATTTTTCTGTACCATATGCAACACCCAACAACTTGAAAGAAACAAAGAATAATTTTGCTATTTTACCTATTATCGTCACACATTTATATATAATAGATGCAGTCTTTGACTTTAATGATAATTATATTAACTTGTATTAAGTACAGTAAAAACCACAGACATACACTTCTGAAAATACGGTAAGGAAATGAGTGCAAGTGCTTCAAGAGAGAAAAAATAGGCAAAACCAGATACCATTACACAAATTCATCCTATCAAATAAACACAGTTTTTGTAGCTGTACGCGGGGCGGGGGGGCAATCTCCCTGTCTCCCTGTGTTTATACAGCTGCAAACACACAGAGGCGTTCAGATACACACACTGCCCGGATCGGTCCGGTGATGTGCCATACGTGAAGCCGAACGCTATGGCATCCAATTGTCTTTTGGGAACTGTTTTCCTCACAGCCCCGGCGCTGCTCACTCAGCCCGCACTCTCGGACCCCCCAGCGGTCGCCCGGGCCCTCTCCCCTTCGCGAGGGGGTGGCACGACCCCCCCAGCCGGTCCGCAGCCCCCGGCGGCAGCCGGCGAGCGCCGGCCGGCCGGGCCGGCAGGGCCGCAGCAGGGCGGGGAGCTCCGCGGAGCTTCCAGCACGGCTGGCCAAGGCCGGTGCGACCACATCGACTCCAGTCCCCGCCCGGCCGCCGAGCCCCCTCGCTCAACTTCCAGCCCCAGCCGGTCCCTACACAGCTACCTTAGACCCGCCGCCCAGCTTCCCCGCGATGGCAGCCTGGCTCTGTGGCCAGCAGCCGCAGAAGCGGCACGGCCGCCCCGCCGTCCCTAGCTCGCGGGGCGGGGCGGGGGCTCCGGACCTGCCCTCTAGCACTCCCCACTTACCCGCGGAGCCGGCGCTCAGCCGTGCCAGGCCAGGGCCGGTGCAGCCACCGCCCGCCCGCGGAGCCCGGGGCCCGGCGGCGCGGGGAAGCGCATCCTCCGGCCGCGGTGCCGGGCAGCAGCCGAATCCCGTTTCCCGAAGAAGCGTTTAGAGGAAACGCTCGGGCGGGTGCTGCCCCCACCTCTTCTTCTTCCTCTCCCTTCTTCTCCTCTTCCCGTTTAAAAAGTTCATTTACCTCGAGGATCCTCCTCCCGAGTTTGCGCAATGCCCAGCTGCGCGCAGAGAGGAAACCTGTCCCACCAGCCCCGGGCTTGTTCAAAGTCCAGCGACAGCACAGCGGCGAAGACGATGGCGCAGCCCCGCACCCCGGCGCGCACGGGGAAGCCGAGAAGGTCCCAGAGCCAGCCCCGCACCAAACAGAAGGACGCTGACCTCCCACCTGGTGCACAGAGCCTTTCTAAGCGAAGGGGATAGTCCGTGGCAGGCGGAGGAAGGGGAATCTAATTGCCCCTCATAGTCTGTGCTCTTCTTGTCCCCTATCGCTAGGGCTTGCCGAGTGCTGCCAGCCCCAAGCAACAGCCACCCCTCACCCCCAGCGCTGTGGGGCGGGAGGACGGAGGTGGCAGACTCCAAAGGGGCTGAAGGCCTGAGTCTGGCCCGGACCCTGCCACGAGACACCTGTGAGGGTGAGCCTAAAGACTTCTAAAAGGTCGTGCTAAGACAGACGTCGTTCCACTGGTGCAGATGAAATTAAAGGGCCTAATACTCATTAGTAATTAAGCTTAACAGAGCTCTTCGAGGTAGGGACCATGCTCACAGAAGATGCTGTCAACACTACTTGCAACCAGTTACATTTTACTCCTGGAACTTGTTTGGCTAACTATCTAAATTCATAAGTTATTCACTGGACACTTTAAAGGCCTCTTTTAAAAAGTATCTTTAAAAAAGTATCTTTTAAAGATACTAGCAGATTAACGTGTTAAAAAAACCGAAAACAAAACAAAAAAACAACAACAACAAAAAACAACACCAAACATAAGAATGAAACGTTTTCTTCTGGCATTCCCATGCTGATAGTGTCAGACATTCAGCACGGGTTATGCCAGAATTTCCTGACACTTCTTATTACATTTAATATTCTGTTCAATCTATAATGTACTAGGACTTTTGCTTTAAAACAATCATTGCCCCAGTGACCTCTTCTGGAATTTGATGGAGAAGGCTCACATTCTTGAACAATTTTTTACTATTGGCTCTGTTCTTGGCTACACATAGACAGATCCTAAATAAATATCTTGGTGTGTTTAAATGTCTTGCTATATGATACTGTGCAGTGAAATGGCACACACTTCCTCCAAACACAAGGATGTCACTGCTAAGGTGCCAAGTGTGCTCCTGTATGGACAGGAATGAGCAATACAGGTGAAACACTGTATGTCAATACTACAGTGTTCACACTAGGGGCTGCAACAGCAGAACTGTATTGGAATAAACAAACCACTCCCTAAGAGGGAGTTACACTAATCAGACTCACATGGTGTGCTAAAACAGGACCTACATCTCACTAACATTGTGATAGAATTCTTTTACTGCTTTCTGAGATAACATTCGACATTTAGCTAGCAACTTTCAACTCAAAATGAAACAATCCACAGACAATTTTACAACACACTTGTGAGCGAGGATGTTCTGATTCTGCACATTTTAGACATGAATTAGTGTCTAAACCCAAACAGCCTTTCAGGCCAGGAACAGAACGAGGAACCCAGCATTCCTCTGCCCTAACCACAGGCCAACAGTTTGCCACCTGCAACATGCAACCTCTATAAACTACCTCTAAAGGGACTGCAAGCAGTAACTACAAAGCCAAAGAAAATACTAAGTTCGCTATACAGTGGTTCACATTGAAGAAGAAAATGGACTATCTCCCTGTTTCTAGAGGACTGCAAATGGGATTTTCCATTTTAAGAAACACATGACCTAATATAAAGCTACAATTTCATTAATATAAACTACAAGCATCAAAAGACACTAAGACTAGTGTTAGTGGAATTAGTCTAGGAATCTAAATTTGATTTAATGTCACTAGAAAATCTGTCACAATAGATTGTTCATTTCAAGAAAAGAGTACATTCCCCTCACAGGGAGTGCATGTAGTTTCCATTAATGTTAATGGGAGTTATGCAAGTGCATTAAGAGGATAATGCAACCCCTGCTCTGAGACAATCCTGCAAAGTGGAAGGTGCTTCCACTTCAAGAGAACGGCATTTTCATCTCATGCATTTCAAAAGAACTTGTTCTGGCACAGTTACAAAACAGGATGGGTAACAACTGTAATGCATCCAAACTTAAAGTGGTTTAGTGATTTCAGCTTGTTTTCCTATTGCCAGAAAGTCACGGGATTCAGATGTATTTAAAATACTGTGGTTTATTTGAAGTCTAAAGCAATAAAATAATGTGAAATTACAGGTAAAACAAGAAGGTCAAAAAACTGACTCATGCAATGATGAAGAAACCTTTCAGGTATCTCCTTTTTAAATAAAGGAAGTAATTTTACACACTACCTGGAAAAGGATTCCATTGGTATATATGGATCATCGTAGCTGATCAGAGTTCAAAAGATAAAATTAAAAAGCAAGTTCATTCCTTTTCACTGCCACACCACAGCTTTTACACTAAATAAACTTCTGATTTCTCTCACAGCATGCCATTGAACAGTTTGAATTTATTTTACTGTACCTCAAATAACAAATGTTGCCTATTATCTGAATATTTATATATTCTAAGCTGGGCTTCAAATGGACAATAGCAAGAAATATTAGGAGAGAAAGTTACCCAACTGCCTACATTTCACACACACAGAAAGTAATTTTCTTGTTCTCTTGCCTCAGTAGCACAAGTGAGGCAAAGCTTATGGTGGGATCGGTACCTGTTATTAGATGAACTGCTACAGATGGGAACGAACAGAACAGCCTCAGGCATATCAAGCACTTTAGATCTGAAACAGAAGCAGCTATCTTCAAAGTTAAGCTGCTCTAAATTTAACTAATGTGTTAATCAAGCCATGTGAAAGCAAAGGACTTCAGATCTCCAATATAGGAAGCCTTGCTAACAAAGTAAAAGGAGACAGATTGTTAAAATAAGGTAGTAACTCATCTGCTGAAAAACACAGACTTGTTACGGGGGTGGGAGAAATGAGAACTGAGGTTAAGTAAATTACAACACATCTTTAAAACCTATGTCTAATAAGTCTATCATTTTTCCCTTTTATCAGAGTCATGAATTTCAATATTAAGGCTTATCTTTTGAAGGGGTTTTGTGGATTTCCCTTGAGGGTCAGGACTGATTCATCAGAGATAGAGTAGTTACTTTATGAGAAATGTTCATCTACCAGTCACTGGTATCTCTGTCACTGATCATCTGCAAGGACCTTGAGGATTTCTCGATTCCCTTTGTGTAAGGTCATTTGGTGCATTTGGGGATGCAGGCTACTTCCTCTAGGGACCACAGACATGTCTCAGCAAGTACATATGTCCTAACACTAGTACATAGTCCTAACACTAAGTGTTATAGCAGCTTCATTACTGGTAGCATGCAGTCATTTGAAAGATAGAATGCATATCTTGTGCATTCTTAAAATAGAAACTTGAAATTTTGAAAAAGTTGGTTTTTAATGACAAATCAGTTTCATCTTTTTTCTACCAGGTATCTGGTAGGAAAAAAAAGTACCATTTTTTTTCTACTGACTTCAGCGGTAATTCCTGAGAATTCTTTCAGAGTCCCAAAGTACATTCACTACTTCCCATGCCAAACAGGGGTGTTTGACATGACATCTGAGTATATTTCCACAGAGATTATTTTTCACAGACAGGTTAAGCCTCACAGACTAGAGCTGCAGCTCTCAGGACACTTGAAAAATTCAATATGCCCAACTTAGAAGTCCATATCTAAGTGCCCAGAGCCTTCTGACTTAGCTCCATGCTTTGTCATCTTCTGTGCTGCTGCAGTGAGGCACAGAGATGATTTACTAAATGGTATGGCAAACAAGAGTTCTCTAGTCCCTTTTCACCTGAGAAGAAAAAGTGGAAGCTCATACAAAAAGCCAATACTCACTAAAATGAAAAAAAGTTAAAAGACAAAATGATTGAGAAGAGCTCAGCAGGGAATATATTCCACTGCTGGAGGCAGAAAATTTGATGGCTTGAGCTGCAGCCTAGGTCACAGTCCCAAAATCTTACATTGAGAGTATCACTACTGTTAGTTCATTGATTGAGAAAAGGTCAACCCATAAATGTGTCTGCCAGAGTATATTTTTTCTGGCTGCACCCCAAACTGGCAGAAATACAGGAATTATTTAGATGAATCAAATGAATATAAGCTGTCTGTATAGACAATAAATAACAATAAATCCCTGTGTATAGATTCTTTCCCTTTAAACAGCTCCAAAAAGCAATAAAAGTCAGGAGAGAAGAGAGAAGCAGGCCTAGAATGAAAACCAACAAGAAACAATGGACTGCATGGAATAAAATTTAATACAGTGCAGTTCCCATCCAAATGGGCCTCAGAGTTTGATGATGCAACCCAACTGATCATATCAAACATAATGAACTGCCCAGAAACATGAATACCACTCTACTACTCAGCATAATTGGCAACTAAATCCATCACAGCCTCTGTTTGTGCCATCTTACTTCTCTTTACTGGTAGAAAACTCTTTTTGAAAGTGCTTTTGCTCTTTCAGAAAGCTTTTTATTTATTGCACCATAGTTCAATCAAGAATGTTAAATAAAAAAGGGTGGATTAATTACTTGAAATAATTGGAAAACACCTCAGGATACTGTTTCTGCTCTTCCAGGGAAAAAAGGTTAAAATTAAAATAGCTGATTGTAATGCAATTGAAAGATCAGTAACAGATCCCATGGCAAACTAACAATATGTGTAATAAACGAAAGGAGGTTGCTGCAAGAATGCTGAGATGTCACCGAGCAATGGATCTAGGGTCTAAGATGGCTGCAGCTTCCTGACCTCACTGTGAAAGTGAATTAAGTATGAGAATCACTAGATGAAAGTTTCACAAAAAAGACAAATCCTCCACAACAGATTTGTGTAAGATGAGTGGACTACATATATCTAGGAAAGACATGCATATGTATAAGTAGATCCAAGGGGATAAGGAGAATACAGGACACGAATAGATCAGAGTAGGATTTTTTTCTGAAGAGGTAATGGGTTATGTGAAATGTAAGGCACAACGAGATTTCAAAGTTAAAAGGATTTTTTTTTTTTAATGGGGAAGAAATGAGGAAGCACACAAGAGACATCATGGTGAGAATAAAACCCAGAACAGTGATAACACATCCATTAAAAGCCACAGGATGAATTTAGGCATCTAGAATATAATTGTGCAAGATGTCGGTACTGAAAACCAATATAATTATGAGCGCCTGAACTCAGAATAGTTGAAGTAACCCAAGACTTCTCATGCTGAAGACTGAACCAGTCCTAACACTAAGCTTTAGTTTATTCAAAGATAGAAAGAAAAAAATCCAAAGACTTTACCACTGCTCTGTTTTTCTTACTGAATGAAGAGCCTTTGCAAGCCTTTGGTTTACCAAAACAGGTTTCATTACAGAAAGAAGAAGCCATAGCCCCACAGCGATGGAGATGTTGCTCTGTGCTGTAACGCAGTCCTTCAGGACTCCCTGCTATTTTATCTGCCCCAGGAAGAGATTTCTATGCTTCTCTGAGCTTGCTCCCACCCACACACCTTTAGAAATGCAGGCATATTTTGCTGTGCAGAAACACCTTTATGATACCTTAGATATTACCATTTTCCAGGATGCAAATTCAGAAATCTTAAAATATAGAATTTCAACTGAAATCCATAGCACTGCTTCCTGCAGAAGTTGGACTGGACTGGAAGGTTTTCTTCTCTGACACGGACAACTTAATCTCAGCTAACAAATCTTTTTCAGTTATGTAATACTGACTGCTCTCCATTTCTGTTTATTTTCATCTTTGGTAAGCAAGGTCAGGAAATAAGTCCTGTCTCTAGCTAGTCGTCCCTGTCGTCAATAACCAAACTCTAGGCATTGCTGAGCATATATCATTATATTTTTTTCCATTATCCCATAAGAGCTCTCGCTTTTATGTACTTGGCATGTTTCTCTTTTCACTCCTTTAGCAACATTCCTTTATCCCCTGCTTTAGTAAGTGTAATTACCATCTTACAAAACCACATGAACACTTATATCTTTGTACACACATTCAAAGTAATCAACAATACTGGCTATTTTTTTTCCTTTGCCAACAGTCTTCACAACTTTAAACTGTACAAGAAGCAAACAATTTTAACTACAAAGTTTACATACCTGTTTCTTTATGCAGCATGTATTTTATACTCAGAATAACTGGGCCACAAGAAACAATGATGAAAGCAGCAAGATATTTTTCACTGCATTCTAAAATGGCTGCAGCAGATGCCTTTTTTTAGTCCTTGGAAGATTGATGATTCCATTATTTGTAGTATTCAGCAATAAATCTCTGAGTTTAGCCTAAAGTGAGTACTTTTCCCTACTTTGCATCTTCCATTACACTGTTATTAATCATGTTTAATCATTCATTTACCCCTCACCGCCACTGCATTTTGGGAGGGCTGGCACATTATTGATTTTTGACTTTTACCCTTTAGAAGCTGGGTAAAGGGCTTTGCAGTTGCTTAATCACAAGTGACATGATGAGGGCAGGGAAGCTGCAGACCTCAGCGAAACAGCAACTAATCAACATGCCAAGTTATGATAAAATTAAATTAAGAGTCAACAAAGAAAGCAAAATGTAATAAACAAAAATTATAGCAGATAACCTAATCAGAACACAGAGTACAAAGCACTCCGTTGCCTTGCAAAACACATTGCTAGGAAAGAGGAGACCAAGATTAAGAAGGAAGTTAAACTACAAATTCCCACAAAAAGAAAAATGCAAAGCCACGTTCTGTTACAGAAGTATCAGTTTTTTGGCTCAATTTGATTTGGCTCAATTTGATTGACTCAAGTTCTCAGTTGTTTATCAAGCTTTTTTCTCAGAGGAAGCATCACTTCAGCACCCAACTGGCAACTGTAACAAGAACAATACACAATGTAATATTTTGATAGCTGGCTTCTTCTCTGCTTACTAAAAAAAAAAAAAAGGTATTTTTAAGAAAGTCAAAGAACTCCCATTTGTATCTTTGAAAAGAGTGCATACAAACCCTTAATCTCATTTACAATATCTAGTAAATTATGCAATAAACAATAGATGTAAGTACATTATCAACTCTCTAAGAACAGCAATAATGTTGGCTTCATATTTTAGAAGAAAGGCCCAAAGGGAAAAAAAAGCGTGTAAGAGATGGGTAAAATTGTCAGGTTCTTGTACAACCCAGTTGGAGAGGAGCAACTAGAAGTGGGATAATTTGTGGACTTCCAAATAAAAGAGCTCCAGTTCCTATTGGTCTTTCCTGAACTTCTCAACTTTGGGTTTTTTTGACCCTTGACATCATGTTTTGGTCTGTTTGTCCTAAGTCATGCCACCCCAATTCTAGTAAGCTCAGTCTAGAATATGAGAACCAGAGGAAATCAAAAGAATTTACCAAGCAATATGTTTCATTAACGTGCTTATTTTTTCTGTGTTTCACATTATTAAAATGTGTAACACCCTGGCAAAAGACATTCTCAAGACCAAACTACATGGACCAGTACAACTCTCATCAGAAATTTGTCATGCGCCCTGCATCTAAAGCACTTAATTGTTAGTAACTGTTTACACTATGGCTACTATGCATTAGTATTTCAAGTCACACGCCAGTGACCTCTCTAGGATCTCTGCTGCTGATTATAATAATATATGTTGTCAAAGGTCACTGCACACATTCCAGTATGAGTTATTTTGCAAGTTAAATGGGAATATGCAAGGTGTGTCATCCACAGCATGACTTTAATCTGTCACAAAGAACACAGGGAAAGTAGTTCTGATATGAAAGGTGACAGTACTGCAGGGGAGGTGCTGTTCCCTGGCTACGTTAACTAAATGAAGATTATTAATAAACTGTTTATGAACATGAAGTTGACCTCTTAGAATGTGATAAATGACATAAGAAGCTCAAGAAAGTAAAATCAATAATGATGCATCTTTAAACACAGTACACATGTGCAAAGAGCATGGGGTAACTCCCCTGACCAGATTTTCATCTGTCTGGCAAAAGATACTGCCAAGAAGAAAGGGTCCTTTGGAAAAAAATTGAAATTGAATATTTCAAGACTGTACCATATACACAAATTACTAGTAAATTTTCAAAGCCTTGTCATGTTATACCTACAAGTTCTCCAAATTCCAGTTTTTCACAATCTGCTACATTTTCATGTAACTATGACACGAGAAAATAAAATTGCAATGCTTTTACTCAAACAGTATGATTTGCAAGCTCTTATATCAAAAAGGAAAGTAAAAATATAAAGCGAAAGGGAGAATATTAAAATTTAGGAAATGCTATTGTTCATACACTATAATTCATGTATAACCCACTCACTTCAATTGTACAATTAAAAATATTTTCATAAATGCTTCAGCATAGAGAATGCAATAACAAAATACAAGGATTGCATGTCTGGGGTTGTTCAGTGTCTTGATGGATCTGAAGAAATATTGGTGGAAAGGCCTTCTGAACTCTGCTTTGCTGAGTTCACTCTTAAGGACAGCATATGCAAAAACTAACTGGTCAAAAAGCAGAAAGAAGAGAAAATGAAGTTACAAAAAAAAAGAAGGGGGGGGCTGTTTTGTCGGGTTGTTTTTTCCCTCCCCTGAAAGCTGCTAGGCGTGCAAATGAAACCAAGGATCATATAACCAACACTGATTTTAGTTTTTGTGCTTGAGTAAGATTGTTAAATCAGAAAGACCAGTCCCACAACATCCTGAGACAAGCTGAGTCCCTACTCCACATGAGAACAGTTCTTAACACAGACACAAAAGAAAATGAATTTTTTCTTCCTAAAGGCTTTTTTTCCTTTTCCTAGGAAACAATTGTATAGTCTTTTGTCAAAATTCAACAATGTCAATCTGTCAGAAAAAGCTCAAAGAGACACTAACACATTCCAAAGTTCTTACAAAATAAGGGACAGCAAGCAAGGAATTACAGGAGGTAATCCTTGTTTCTTCTGTAGTAAGACTATGTGCTCCATATCCTGTGGTCTGTTATCAAGAGAATTGCAAGACGGTACCCTATAATTGCTACCATTGAATTGTGGTTTCAAATAACATGAAATGAAACCTATCTTTCATAGTATGAAGATCTTAGCTGGTATCTCTTTCTTCCTTAGTCTTATCATTATTTACAGCAATTCTGAGCAGACGGAAACATGGTGCGCTTCATATCTGCAATACTCAACCCTTCTGACAGGCATCACGAAAGTTTAGCATCGCCTTTCAACCTTACTTCAAGCCAGCTATTTCATGAGATCTTTTACTTTGTCTGGACACTTAGAATAGCTCGCAGTCACTGCGACCAGCTCCAGTGCAGGAGTTTTGGTGATATGGCAGGGAAGTAACTGGCTCCCCAGCTATAAGCAGCTTTATGAAAAGGTTACTGCTCACCAAATACTGACTGAAGACAAATTTATCTATAATTTTTCCCTACTCTGCCCCCACCCCAGTCAAAAAAAGAATATCAGTAATGTAAATGTTTCTTACAGCACATTTGTGACCTTTATATTTAATTTTTAAAATACAAGTCTCTTCATCCAAATAATCCTACCAATTCATGTTATGCACAATTTTCAGTTCCCTACTAACAAAAAAAAAAAAAAAAACAGCCTCAGAAGGAGACAACAACTACTTTTATGATACTATGTGTCAAAGTAGTGCCAAAGTCAGATGTTGTGGAATATAACTACACTGAAAAAACAACGCAATTATCTCCCTGTTATATTTCATAATTTGAGTACATTAGAGCAAAATGCTCAGTGCTCACACCAATCAGAAACAGTAAATTCCAGTAAAACCAGTTGAATTTGGACTACTATTTTGTATAAAATGTTAGCGCTTAAGTAATGAAGCATTTGACTGCTCGGGTTTCATGCAGTTGATTTTATTTTACATTGCATTGCAGGAAATCTGAGCCAAAGAAGCAGGGTAGAACAAAGCAGAGTTTGTGGGCACATATTTCCATTTTTTGACATCAAATGGTGTTTGAATATAGAAGCCAAACTTATTTGCCTATATGACTTGAAATGAATATTCGCCATTCCGGTTCAATTCTAATGATCAACATGATTACAGCTCCAGGCAATGAGTTGGCCACACAGCCTAACAGTCTGAAAAGAGCAGCAGCAAAATTAATGGAAGACAGGAACAGAATAATGGAAGTTTGTTAGTTACTTAGACCCCAGAGATCTTGAATTCCACAAATTCTCGTTGACATCATGCACTGAATCACAGAAACATGCCACGAGAACAAAACCAATAATAAAGCACACTGCATCATAAGATAGCCACTCTGACTACCAAACAGTTAATTCAAACCAATACAGTTTTGAGGATGTGACAGCAAAGTATCTAAAGCTAAAACAATAAAGTGCTGAATATAACAAAGCCATTTCAGAGTGATAGTGTTGAATCATTAAACTTGGAACAGGCAAACTCTTTTACTACACTGAACACAGAGGTAAAGCTGGCCTTGCTCTTGCTGTCTCTGAGGTTACATGATAGATTTTAACCATTGCTCAATGGCTAAACAGACACGAGTCATAGCATATCTGCTTCTTGGTATCCAGAAGGATACTAACTGGTCAAAAATATTCACTCAGGCAAAAAGGTACCTGTCTAATATAGGCAAACAGGGAGCCCCCTTTAACTTGCTAACAGAGCAAATAGTGCATGGGTGGCTTAGAGAAGATGTAGCTATACACTTGTATTCCTCTTGCAGTGGCTATACATACGAGCTTTTCTTAAGTCCAGTTGCTGCTGATGCAGACTCTGGCATAGAAATTGGAAACAGAAAACAGGAAGCTAATTTTGGCAACAGGAGGCTTTCCTGAAAGGATAGTAACTGAACTCTGATACTACTCAGATTCTCTGAATCAACAGAGGCCATGCAATTCGACATCTGTTCAGCAAAGCTGAACATTCAGTGTTTAAACTTTAGAGTAGACAGTGAGATGAATTAGAAGTCTGAATTCTTAGCAAGTAGAAGAAGAAACTATTGGCAAGTTTTTAAAAGCCAAAAATTCCCAAGGTTCCCTTAGGTGAAGAAAATTTGAGATGTTTCCTTTGGAGTTTTAACTCTCCACTCAGCAGACATATATTGTCCCAATAGTTGTCAATAAAGAAGTAAACTACTGTCCTAACACCTCCAGTATCTGAAGCCTACTTTACTTTGCAAATCAATTATTAAAACAGTTCTCTCAAGAAAACCAGATACTTTCCCCATTTTTCCCCCATTTACAGCACCATAAGTGAACTATTTTACAAAACAAGCATTATTCCAATAAAGCAAATTAGCTGAGGTAGGTAAATCACAAACTCATTGACAGTAAGTTTTATGAAAAATTAAGTAGCTGACATACAGCAACAATACCGTGAGCCTCTTCACTGCTGTATTTCTCAGCATGACACAGGCACAACTTTGTTTCTGAGGTATAGAGACTCCTAATTAAATCTTCATACTTCAGTGTACCAGGATTTAATCTTCTTTATATAAGCTCAGATTATTATATTTAATGCTGAAAAATGTTAATTTTCTTCCCAAATTCACCAAATTACAGATGGAATTTCCTTACAATTCTTTCTTTTTTCCAATTTCTTTAAAATAAAGTGCAACACATTCTTTTGGTTGAAATTAATTGCACTACTATTCCAGTCCCCAGAGTAGGCATCTGAACAGCACCATTCTTAAAAAAAATTCCATTTTAGCATATGGTTAGTATGTTGGACTGATCTTAATCCACAGTCATAAAATTCCACGTAATTGCCTGTGTCTTAATGGCCTAAGGCTTTGAATACAATCACTGGTCTTTGAACCCTGCCTGTCACTTTTAGTGCTTGAGTATTGGCATTGTATCTCTTTTAGGTTCTTTTCAGCCCTTTAATGACTATGCCAATTAATAATGCATCATTCTCTCTCCTCTAGGTAATTTTAATTGCTGTAATTTATGTCCCTAGACAATTCTTGCACTACAGATGGAATCTGTACTACTGTAGCGAGTTAGAAGATCAGAAGCAGATCAACACAATTTCACGTTTATAGACATCATCTATAATTGACATAAATTACTGTTCAAGGAAACAAATCATGATATTACAGGTAATAAACAGACAATTTTTATGTTCTGTTCATAAGTAAGGCTTTGACAACTAATTGTTGCTTCATAGTGCTTTATGAATACACTCAGATGCCTTGAAAGGGAAAAATCTACCTAAAATTAGCAAATATAGAGGTTACACACTTCTTCAATAAGGCCTATACCTTTACATAGGTATTCTCAGAAATACATGAACGCCACCTCTGAGGTAGTATTAGAAGGCAGCATAAACACTCAGGCTTAAAGCCTGAAACAGCGCATAAGATCAGCTTTTTATTAAAACATGTTAGCAAAGCTCACGGGCACAAAAATAAAGCAGAAAGAAACTGTATCACTAGTCTCTATTCAGCTCTACAGACAGCCCAAAATGAAGCGTATAACCACGGACTGGGGCCCATACTAGATTATTATTCAGTTCATCCCCTTGCCAGTATTAGGGATGCTTCACAAATCATATTCCAGTGTTTTGCTTAGTACAGCTTACATTGATCCATAACCCTGCAAAGTTCAGTTCCTCTGTTTTTACTGTTCTCTCTTCATATTTTCAATCCACTTCCTCAAAACCATCAAACTCCTTGTGCCAGTGGTTTCCACTTCCCTTCCAAAGCCAATAATCTTTCTGGCTAAAGCATCACACCCTAGTCTCATTAACTATTTTTATGAAGCACATTGGCCCCATTCATTTCTGTCCAATGGACATAGAAACATTAAGAGAGCCTACAACCTGTGTGTGCTTTTAACTATGCACAGTACAACCCATTCAATTTACCCAGTAGAACCTCACACTGTACTAGAATACTTTCTCTTCTCAATTGTATCAAAACCCATTAAAAATGTATTACAAATGCCAGCTTTGGACCAAATCATATTTCCTCTTTCACAGAGAATGAAAGGTCAGATGAATTGTTCAACTTCAACAAGGTCAGAAATCCATGAAAAAAGATGTGAGTAGCTAACTTGCTTGCTACCTCAGTAGACAAATATATACACTGGATTTAACTTACTCCTACCTGGAGTTCACCAGAACACTATTGCAGATTACTTTAAGATTAGTCACCCCTCACTGGGTTCAGTGTTGTACTGAATGAGACTAAAGATCCTGGACATAATTCACTATTTCTGCTATTCATATAGGTACTATATTCCATTAAAATGGCTGCCCTCAAGCACAATAATAACCATAATTCTTGCACAACAAATGTGCATCTGGTTAAACAAGCAAAAAATTCACCTCTACAAGTCTCACAATGGTGCAATTTGTCCCAGTCATCTTTAACTGATCCTTTCTCTTTAGACGTAGTGCTGTTTTCCATAGACGAGATGACTAAATGAAAGATAAACTGAAAAGCGAAACTTGTAATGGCTAGCAATGCATATATCTTCATTCAATTTCCAAGCACCCACTGAAGAATGACATTCATGAAACTAGTTGCTTAGCCTAATGGATATAATTTCAAAAACCTTCCTCTCAAAAGTTGCCATATGTAAACTGCCATACAGCTTTAGGGATAAGGACTACAGGAAATTAGTGCTGGCTGTTTATGGGTACTGATTCCATTACTATACCCAAGATCTAAATATATATTTAATGAATTGAAATGCATCCTGTCATGTTTAAAAGATCAAAACTCAACTCTTTTTTTTACATATTTTTCTTTTAAATACGAATCTAGTCTCAAAATAACACTGGTTTACTGTTTTTTCCATCAGTGTTTACACTTCAAACAGAACTATTTTCAAGCATAAATATAGGAGATGAGCTTCTTCATACCATTCCTATATTATAGAATATTTATGCAAAGTATTTTCAGTCCTTTGAGACAAACAGCAGTAGTATCTAAAGTGTCCTCAAGTGCCCACAATGCAGGCAGTGGCAATTAACCTTCCTGCAAGTGTCAAAGTGTACTGAAGAAAGAAATCAAACAAGAGCGGAATCTCTGACAAGTTCAGTTAAGTAATTGAAATTAGGAACCATTACAGAGGTAATTTCTTTTCTATAAACAGAAGCATTTCCGAGATATTATTTATTATGATATTCATCAAGTAGTACATGAAATCTTTGATGATCATTTGAAACATTTTAAAAAAATATTTTCCCTTTTTGCAAAGGCACATGCAATGAGAGTAACATTCAGTGAAGAGAATTTCTGAAGTTTCTTTCTGAAATACTATTTCAGAAATGTTTTAACATTTTCCTTTTTCTGTGGTTCTCATGCTTCCCCACCTTCACCTTAAAAAGTTAATCACAGTTCATTGCATTGTGAGGTACTCAGAAATTACTTGTGATAAATGAATGCATGACATCAGATTGCCCCATCAACAAGAGAGCAAAATTACTTTTACTCACAAAACTTAACCTGAACACATACCACATGAGAACATTAACCAGAACACAGTATATTTTTCTTACCTGGTCTTGAAGGAATTAAGGTTCAGCCTTTGATCTGAAAAAGTTGGTTTTGGCTTAACTGCAGCATTTGTACAAATTAATAGAAACATCAAATATATCCATACAGGAATAACTTCTCCCATTGATTTCTTTTTAATCACAAGAGATATCATCGAGCTTTGGATTTGAAATATTTTAAAAGCATATTCCCAAACTCTTTAAAAAGTTTGCAATCTGCTTCTTTTCAACCACTAACCAAGAGAAGTAATTCCCTTATAAATTTATGAATAAGGGAATTACACTGTGTGTAATTCCAATCTTCTCAGTCACAGTTGGTTTTTTCCTCTAGCCGTAGGAATACTCGGACTTGAAATAGGGAAAGGACCCATGGAGACCACCACCAAGTCTGAAATCCTGTTAAACAGCTAACAATACCAAAACTAACAGACCCTGACAGAATAAGCTCATAAAAAGAAAAGACCAGGGACTAAGCTGTGGAGCACTTTAACTGCCTTTATACATAGAGTTCCCTGTACTCTCAGATGACTGACAGAAAAAGTTCTCATTTTCAAGATGCTCTAGTCAGTAAAGAGAGAGGGATTTAATATCTCACAGTTCAAAATTCCTTTTGTTTCAACTTAATTTTCAAGAAAACCAAGACAGAGGTTGATATTCTACATTTTCTGCTGCTATAAGAAAAAAACCCCAAAACAAAACAAAAATCTCAGGAAAACACAGGACACATTTTCATCATTTAAATGTAGACACAAAGCCACATTGCAACAACATAACAAACCACAACTTAGTATTATTTCTACAGATTCACTCTTCTTTTTTTCACCTTTATGAAAAGGAGAAGGGCTGCAGTGCCCAGTAGGATTCAATGTGGTGGATCTTTTACACATGTACTCTTAAAATAGAGGGGAAAATCAGTTTAACCACCAGGTAGAATATATGCAAAGTCCCATCTGGACGGCAGTCGTTTCACAGCAAGCGACACCGCTTGTACAGTCCTGTCTCAGGAATCTTTTTATTATGTTCAATGTGTTTCACAGGTAACAAGGAAATGAGGACAGATAAAAGGGTATGTCATTTCTTCCCAGTTGGTGCAGGTAGATGATCTCGAGCAAAATTGCAGAACATACCCATGGCATACACTGAGCAAAGATAGTGCTTATTTGGTATGGTGCTCTAAGCCACCTGACTGAACAGAGCAAGTTCCCAAGAATCTGTTAATGGAAATTTATCCCGTCTATCTAGATATTGCATATTTTTAACATATAATCATCATGAAGTGATTCTTATGTCATAAAAAGTCCCAAAATAAAACAAGTGTCTGAACAAGTGTCCTGTAACTGCCTGAAATCCCACATTCCCCTGCCAAACCCATCTCTCTACATGGACAACAAATGACTCAGGATTGCTGTAGAAGTGTTTCCATCTGCTTTTTGCAGAGCATTCAAGAAGTTGTTTCTAGCTGTTCTTGTTGCTGCCACAGGCAAAACAAAAAATAAGTAAGGATTTTATCTCCAAAGGAAATTTTTCGTAAAAACTTCAAGGAACAGACAGCGCAGAGAGGATTGGCTCTAGAACAGCTGTTTCTCAAGGCCTCACCTTGTAAGCACTCAATGTTCTAATTGTCAGGTTGTTTTGGATTATGCATTACTTAACAGATCTGTGACATAGACAGTATGAACTGCTACTACGAATGGTTGTGAACAACCATTCCATGTTTTTTAGCTGATTGTTGTATAACTTCACTTCCTTAAAAAGAACTTAATGGATGAGCCCACCCAGGTGCCAGAGAATCCCATTTGCATCAGAAAATGGTACTCAGATCTGCCCTTAGATAAGATCTTCATTATTACTTTATGGTTATATTCAGATTTATTTGCATAACACATCCATTCAATAATAGAATTGCATCTTGCAAACTTCCCTACCAACATCCGTACTGGTTCTAGCATAATTTAAAGCATGAAAAAGAGGGGAGTTCCTGGGAAGCCGCCAGCAATAATGTCCTCCTGCACTTTAAGCAAACAGTTTGTTTCCTCCACAGGAGGCAGATCAATACTCAAGAAACAAAAACAAAATCAAGAAAAGCTAAAAGCTTAGTCATGTAAATCAGGGGGGAAGAAAAGTGAAAGAAAGCTCCTCATTGGCATTCTACAACTTCTGCAGACCCCCATGGCCCATTAGCTAATTTCTGTTAAAACACAGAGCTCTGGAATGATAAATGCCAGTGGCACATTTCTAAAGGTTTGTGGTTACTGAAATAAACATGTCCCTGTTCCCAGGACACCAAGAGACAGAAAATTAACCAGAGGTTAACTGGGTCATTAGCTATAGCACAATATAGGTCACTGCAGATTTAATTTAGTTTGTATTCGGCTAAAGAATCAAATACAGCAACCAGTTCTCACAGCAGGAAAGCACGTAACTTATCAGTGTGCTGATGTATCTTAGATACCAGGGCACCATGTCGGTCATGCTTCATACCACTTTTAACTGATGTCACATTATTTTGATGAATCGAAAAACAGCGTCTACACACACATGCATACAACTTAAATGGTTCTGAATCTAAGTATTCAAATACATGCACAAATACTGAATATTAAACATGAAAGATTTTCCTCCAAAACAGGATTGGCAAGAAAGTAGTCAAGACACAAGCTTAAAAAAAAATCATGTGGGTTAAGAAAAAACCCAAAACATTAGGTTTTAATGAGTTTGATCAGCACCTAAATAACATGTATATGTATTCTTTCTCAATACAGTCTCTTATGAACAACATAGCCCAAATGCTGCAAGAACTGGCAATACAAAATAAACATTTAGAATCTGTTTGTACCCTACAGATAGGCATCAGTCTGCATTAAAGAAGAAGATTTTGAAAGACTGCATGAATTATCAAGAATCCTGTATAATGTATTTCAAACCAGTGGGGTCAATTTACTTTTCTAAAGTAGATTGGTCTTAAGGCCTTGAAACAGGATTAGATAGAATAAAACAATAAACAGATTTAAGCAAGCACTTCAAGACCTTTAATTCTCTGCAGTGAATTGTTTATTACAAGTGTGTAACTCTGCTAGAATTCAGAGACATCTAGCACCTACATTAGCAACATATAAACCTAACACTTTTCTTCACTTCATGCAGAGCTACAGAAATGTGGCTGATGAGCTCTCTTGCCAAAACTTGCATCAAGATCAGAATTGAAAAAAACAAAAATCAGTGTTCAACAAAACTCCATTCTATAATACTATTCATAATCACATGAACATACAATTTCTGCAGCACAGGGCTTCTAGAGCAGATGATGTAAAACATAATACCATTTAGATATCAGCAGAACCACCAAGAAAATCATCCCCTGTGGAATCCTTTGAACCCCTCAGGGAAATCCCCAGGGCCTTGCCCTGGAAGAATATACCATAGTCTCCACCTAGGCTGAAAGAAAAGACTTCCCCATGGAACCTTGCAACACTATGATTCACCCCAGTTTACGTTCCCCATACGTTCCTAAGTCTCGGGGTTTCTTCTTTCCTGTTTCCTCATTGGTTGTGGTACGCCTGGTGGCCAATGCCCTTTGCCCTGCCCTTTGTGCTGCCCCCATGCCCTCAGATCATCGGCCGCTGACCCCTACTTAACCTTGTGCACAACACACAGCCAGATCTTTTGTCCCTGATTCCCTTCAGGTGTGCTGGAATACACCTTTGGAATAACCTGGAACTTATCATACAAAAGGCCCTTCTGCCTGTCTTTGCCAAGCTAGCTGTGGTGAGTGTGGTGTGTGGACTTGACTGCTTTGTCTGAATGCCTACCCAAGCAGCTTTTCCACAGGTGATGCTTATTGGGATATAGGTTCCACCATCTAAATCCCTGTGCTGCTACAATCCCCTAATACAATACAGTTTCCACTCCATATGCTTTAGTGTCATTGTTTGGAATTTGTTCTCCCCCCATCCTCCAAGAGATGATGTGGAATGTTCAGTAACATTTAAAATTTATAGTCAGCTAAATGTTATTACACTCCTGAGACATCTTTTTACAATACAGTAGTAAATCAACCCATAAAAGGTTTCCTGGGAAAGTTTATTAAGTGCCTCAGCTCTATGACTACTAAGAGTCAAAGAAACCCTTACCATATTCCAGCTTAACACAATAACCTTCACAATATACCAAACATATTTAGAGGTCATCAGATAAGCAATTCTAAATGCTACTGCTCTGAATACAAAGTTCACATGGGACTTAGAATATAGTTTTAAATTACAACTCTTACTGCTTTTTTAAAACTACGTCACAGAGAATCATTAAGTGTTTTCTTTCATTGGAAATGTTATCTTCCAGCCTGCCATTTTTCTAACAATTTCCTCTCTTTTCCAGCTGTTTGTTTTTCCAAAACAATCTTATTCTAATCATAATTATGCACATATCTTCAAGTTAGTTCCCTTCTCTTCATATCACCTTACTGATCCATACTCAACAGAGAGCTCAAAACTGCAAACTACCACCCAGAAGAAAGCTTCAAGAATCTTTGTGAAACGTACAATCCAAACCTAAATTGTCAAAAGAGTAACTCAGGTTCAATTTAGTGAAAACATACATTTATAGGCAAAGAAATGCCATCAAGGGTTACTAATTGTAACATGTAAACCCAGTACAACTTGGAGAACTTGCTGAGCCATGGGGACTTCTCAGTATCATACCTCTTTACATCTGTATTCTTGTAACATGCTAAAGTGCCTATTATCAGCTCCAACAAGAGAGAAAACACTGAGCTTAACAGGTCTCTGTAACTGTCTTGAGAATAAGAATGCTGGATTAGGCCAGGGCATTAGTTATCTGCCGTAGCCCTTTACTTTACCCTTTACAGTGGCATCTTTACTTTTGACATTCTTCAACAGGTATTTTTTAAGTAGATCAATAAAGTACCTGCCAAGTTATTTTCCAATCTCTGCTGATACAAACAGGTACTCCATTGCGCAAAATATGTTTTCACCACCTTCAGAACATGCATGATAATATTGCTCATAAACCCACCCCAAAATAAGGTCTTGAAACCTTATTTTGCAACATCCTTGGCTTTTTTAATAAGGTAGAAATGGATAATAATGTGCCCCTCAACTATGTAAACATGAACAAAGCTAGGAAAGTGGTTACTGTGGCATGCTCTCTCTCATCTTTTCTGTCACTTAAAGAGACTAACTACTTTGAAATTGTCACACAAGGTTTTCTAAAGAAGGAAACAAAAATCAGTGTACTCAAGTAGAAGTCTGACAGATCAGAAGAATTTGCAGTGAAATGCATTGTACCTGAAGTGATTTTTAGCTCAGTCTTGCATTTTCTGCAACTTACGCACCATGAATAGGATTACTGAAATATCATTATTAAATCCTACTTTAGAAATAAAACAAGTTCCTATCTGCAGTAAATAACATCACCTTGGAATTCCATTTAAGGCTCCTATCACAAAGAATAGTTGACATCTTCTGCAGAAGTTTCCATTTGAAGTAAAATAACTTCTCTATTAGTGGTTTCTGCAGAATACATGCTAACAAAGGAAAGAAGATAACACCGAACAAGTATAACAGTTTTTTCTTTAGTGACAATATAATAGAAAAAGTAAACTTGGACTATTTCCTTCAGAACACAGTGTAACACTGGAAACACATTTAACCAAGAGGAATCAGGCACTCTTCCTAAGGCTACTGTAAATAGGAATAGAATCTGGGATCAAAGGTTCGAAGGAAGCTACTTCTGCAGCTAATGATCTTCCCTTCTGTGTCAGCAAAGTACAGAACGTGAATACAACAAACAATTTGAATACTGTTTTGCAGTATCAGGGTCTATTCTAGGTTATAAACTTTCTAGAGGTAGCAGAAGTTCACTGAAAGGTAAATTAATTTATAGAGGACATTATTTTTGCCTTTTCTTCCTCCCCTCAACTCCCCACAGATGATGACTCATTTCTTCTGATTGATTCCTCTACTGGAAACATTTCTTCAGCTTGTCAGAATAGTGAAGCACAGGATTACAAAATACTATTTTCTGGGAAGCTGACATATGTCCAAACATTTCATTTTAATTGACTTGAACTTAATAAGCTTAGTTTGCGTTGTGCAAAATAAATCAAAACTAGACAGTTCATTTTCTCACAGTGTATAAGAAAGGGATAGGAAATAGCTGAAATCAAGAGCATAAAAACTGGCATGTTGTGGTTGAGTGTTTTAAAATCCTGATCTGCTAATTGTGAGACTTTTCTCACCAGAAAATAAAAATTAAGACTGTGATCAAGAGTCAAATTAACTGAGTCACTGAGATAAATCCAGAGCAGACTTTTTTAAAAACAGAGACCAGAGGTTTGAAAGACATTTAATTGTCCTTATTCTATGATGCTTTCAAATTTTATTTCAGGTTTGATTTGGGGATTTTTTTTTAATTCAAAAGCACAACTGAAAAACTGTTTAATACTACACCACATAACTACGCTGCATACATTAGGATTAGTGATATATGTGCTACACACCAGTGCCAACAAGATATTTCAATTTTTGTTGCTACACACACATATCTACAAGGACAATCAGCATACTGGAAAATTCTGACCTTGGTTTAGGCGTGTTTTAAATCAAAACCACTTTGCAACAGTGGTTTCCAATGTATGTTAGGTGCTCAGCGCCAACCATCTTGCTCTTAGAGGCTGACTAAAGTGTATTTAGTAATGCAGAATAGCATCTAACTACACACTAGCTGATGAGGATGAAGCTGCTTAGCATACACAAACATGCAAATCAAGAGCTCAAATTTAGTGTCAGTAGCTTCTCTGATTCTGATATAAAACTTCCTAGCTACATAGTCTCCATTGAATTTTTTCACACATGTAATTAAAGCAAGGGACTAACTTAGCTTTATCCACCACAGTAGTCACAGAATATTTTTGATAGTTAAAAGTTAAAATATATTAAGAATTGCTGGAAGTTTTAACATTTAATATAACTGTTCTTTTAATTGCTTCAATTGTAACATCTTCATTCTTACAAAAACTGGCAAAAAATTTTTGAGGTATCTGAAAATTATTTTTGTAATTTTGAAACTTACTTGCTATCAAGGCTGTCTGGTTCTTTGCAAACTACAGCCATATTACAAGATAAAAGCAGGATGAACTCATAGGTTAGTTTTATTGTTTGATAGCACAGTAACTTCAGCTGTGCATTTAATGACATAAATAGCACTGGCTGAAATACAGTACTCAATCACACTTTAGAAACATTGGTGCAGAAGCTATAAAATATACTTAAATTGTTCTAGGTAATAAGCTACTTTAAATGCATCACATTGTTGAAGCTTTTATGATCTGTAGCTAGTGATGTTAGTACTCCAACGTGAAACTACAAATCCTTACTCTACTAGAGACAGAAAAAGTAAAAATCACAAGGATTATCTGAAACTAGATTAAGCCTCTCCCTAAAGGCCTTCCCTAAAGCCATGGTTAATGTATTCACCAATTAAACATGTAAGTTAGTATTACAGTTAGCCATCTGAAGGAAAAGGACTTAACAAGTGAACTAAAACTGTTAAAAACTAAAAGACAGTCTTAAAATTTTCAAGAAGATTACAAGAAGAGCAAATTGAAACTACACCACTTTTCTAGAGTGAAGTGCTGGACTACTTGCCTAACAAAAGCAGGACAAATTCCAATTCAACAGCAGTGCCCGAAAGAAAGGAAGACACCAACACACATATTAAGTATGTAAACCAGTCTCCAGATATTTTTATAGAGGTGAAAATGAATCCTTTTGCTCAGAGAGGAATATTTTTGTCTTGCCATATAACAATTTCCAAAAGAATATTTACATTTTTCTACAATCTGTAATTTTCTCATTTACCATTTCTCAGGGCCCAAAGATCTTTTACTGTACACAGGATGTCTGCATATGTTTAATGATCATTTTACCAAACAAATGTCACAGACTGAATTTAAAAATCAATTAATATTGCTGATATTGCTAATTTAACACTATTAAGGTCATACTGTGAACAGCTACAGAACCTACAGGGTCTTGTACTGTATCTAGAGTCCTCTGGTTGCAAGTCTGCTCTCCAGCAGACAGATAACTGCAAGAAGATAACTCATGCAGATATCACAAGCAAGGTAATTTAACAAAATTTTTAATGATTGCTTTGATCTTACAGTTAGACTATCAAACAAGTGTGACTAAAGACAGGTCATTAGATAGAGATTTGAATGTACTAGTTAGAACTCATTTATCTACTCTTACAGATGCCTCCACGTTCATCAGTGTGCTAGGATCTGGAACAGTTGGAAGACCCCAACTGGACCACAGACACCATTGCATCAAAATACTGCTAGCTATCCAACAAGAGATGAAGATTTACCCAGTGAATTAGAAGGCAGAAGACACGTTGCAGTGTTGTCTTTGATGGCAATCATACTCTCTCACACTTCCATACGCACAACTAAGTTACATTTTGTAAAGTATTTTGTCTCTGCACATATTATCTATGAAAAAAAGATTTCTAAGGGCAGAAACATACAATTTTTTCTCTAAACCAGTCAAGTCTTCCACACTGACTATTTCTCCCTCCGATAAAGAATGGATGATATAAAGGAGTCCAGTCATTTAGGAAGTCCTTTAGTGGTGCTGTACTGTAATACATGGGAAAATAAAAAATTAGGTACTAGTCTTCTTATCATGTGCCTACCAAGTATCTGTCATTGGAGAAGTATTGAAACTTTAGTTCTTAGGGTTTTGATACCTTAACTTTCCGTAGAAGCAAGCTGCAATTTCCCAGACTGTGTATTTCAGTCACAGAAGTAAAACATCTGAGTTTAGTATCCTTATATTAAAATTATAAAAACAGAGCAAAACCCCACCCTAAAACGCACTCCTGTCCTTTTTGACTTGTGTTCTTTCTGCCCACTGAAAGGCAGAAACTCTGGGTTAACATGCAGGTAATTGCAAACAAAGATGCATAAAGAACTTCACATTGTTAACACTTTAGCCACAAAGGCAGAATCCAGAAGACAAATAATAAATCTATAAGCAAATCTAAGAACATCTATATAACAGGTCAATTGACCAGGACTTTCAGATACCAAAAACCCATAACATATTTTCCTTATTCAGTTTCCACACTGAAAATAACATCAGCTTCTGACATAACTCAGCATCTTTTAGATGCACAATCTTCCTTTCCCAAATACTACTCAAAAATCACAAGTTCTTATATACAGCGATTTAATCTATTAAGTTGGAGAGTTATAGTTAATGCCTCAATTACGGAGATTATCAGAACTGTCAGATCATAGTGGAACTACACTCTTTACAGGGCTTCCTACCTCAGGGATCAGTAATTTCAGTGTTTCACAATGACTGCTGCCTAAAATCTTCAAATAAGACAGGCAATTCAATTGCTTTCCTTTCAGGAGCTTGAAATAAGGTGCTGCCCATTTCTAAATGGAATAAGTCTTTCAGAAGCGATGAAATTTCATCTAATATTTATGTCATTTCGTGATACATAAGATCATTCATGTCTTACATATTGATATTTACAGTTGCTTACCCATCAACACAAAGTTGCAACCTTCATTTTAGAATACTATATACAGGTTAGCAACAAGTAATGGCCTGATAGATTAACTTTATTTTGACACTCTCTCCCAACAATCCATTAAATATGGCTAATCAGTACTAGTGATCACTCATCAGAACCTTTATTTCAGTTCCACAAACTGCTTAAACTCACTGAACTTAGAGTTGCTATTCTAATTTTACTGTGAAAGATGAACTAATGCTAGAAAACACACACAGAAATACAAAATAACAGAGAAAAACTAGAATAACATTTTTATAGAATTCAGAAATATTACACATCCATTTTCTTCCTATAGAGGTCAGCCACTAATTAGCTGAAATCCTCCTTTACTGAACTTGTACTATCATTTCAAAATTTCTTTCCACACACCATTTGAGAGAAGGGTGAGGAAGGGTGGTAGGGAGAGGCAGTGGAGAAGTAGTTAACCAGCAACAAACTTCATGGAAAAATTCGGACAATTTCTAAAAGGTAAACAAAAATCCAAGTGTATAAGAAATTCATATAAATGGGAAGTGGGTGGCAACAGGAAAACAAAAACAAAAAAAATCCAACAACAACAAAAACCCATACACACAAAGTACCCAAACAAACAAACAAAAAAAGACAAAGTAAATCCGTAATTAAGCCTGTCAGGTTTTAAATTAATCATGATTTTACTAGATTAAACCCAAGATATTCTCAAAAACATGAGCATGCTGGAACATCCATTTTATGACACAGATGCTGCACCTCTGCATGCTTTAACAGCCATACATGACTTTAAAAGAAACCAACAACAGCCAAAAAAAAAAAAAAAAAAAAAGTCCTACAGCCACATTTATGCCTGGTGCCTTGCAGGGCTGTTAAACAGCCCAGCACAGGGCTAGAAATCAGAAGTTTTTAGTACAGGACGTTATTTGCCACTGTCTCACAGACTGACCTTGGGCAAGTCATTTCCCTCGCATCTCAGCTCCCCACCTGACAGTCCGTCCCCGGCTCCCCACTTAGCGCCGAGGACCCAAAGCCGGTAATTAGTCACTACAAGCGGCTCTGCATCGATGAAGCTAGAATAAAGGGAAAGGGGGAGCGGGGGTTCCCCTCACCTACAGGTGACAAAAATTCCCCCCGCATTGATTCCGTCTCCCACCCGGGGCAGAACCCCCCCCAGCCTTTCCCGGTTTCCCCAGCGCGCCGGCTAGAGCGGAGGAGGCGGCAGCTCCGGCTCCCGGCCCCGAGCGCGGGCGGCAGCCGCGCCCTCCGGGCCTCGAGCGCCCTCCGGGCCTCCCGCCCCACCGCCGGAGCAGCCCCAGGGGCCCGGGCCGGCTGTGCGTGGATGCGGCACCACTCGCAGCCTCCCCAGGCGGACACTCACAGGTGCTGGAGCCGTGAGAGGCGACCAACGTTCCGCAGCGGAGGTGGTCTCGACCCCCCGGCGGGAGGCGAGCGAGCTGAGCTGCGGGCTCTGCGCCCCCGCCGCGGAGCCGCCACTGCGGCGCACCCGCCCGCCCTTTCCCGCGTCGCTGGCCAATGCGGACCGCGCCAGGAGCCGGCTCGAACCATCTGTTGCAAGGCACCTCCCACAGCCCCTTGCCGGGGGCTCCCGCCCGAGCGCAGCCAAGAGGGGGAAGCCTGCAGGGAGCCCGCGGCCCCTGCAAGGAGCTCTCCCCGCCGTGCATCTCGAGGGCTGGGGCTGAGCTCCGCCTCCTTGTCCCTCCCAAGAATCGCCCCATCCCAGGGCTGCTGCTTCTCCCTCGGCGTTGGGCTGCCCTCACAGCGCGCTCGGCGCCCGCTCGGACAGCCGCCTCAGGAGTGCCAGGTGGGGCAGCGAGAGGGACGGGGATGCCAGGGAACAGGAGCTGCATTGGGACTGAACCTCCTCAGGTGTGCAGGCGATAAAGTCCTGACCTGATAAAAATTTTGCACTTCCCACCTAATAACCGGAATTCTCCACATGGAATGTTGCACGGAGAAATGTGTCTCATCCTGCTTCAGTGCGAGAAACAGGGCTAAATTGGACTTAGACGACTCTTGTGAGCAAGCTCTCCCAAAAGAGCCAAGTCTCTTTCACTATTTAACGAGTTTGCGTTTTAGCCGTTCACGTTCCCAGTCAGGAGGGTTTTCCCACAAACATAAGGACAGTCTATGTGCACAGTCCTTTATTTTGGGTCTCCACCCCAGGCAACAGTAGTTGAGATACTTATAGCGCAGGTGTAAAATTTCACGAAAGCAGAGCGATAGTTCCTGTGTTACTCCTCTTTTTGTGTTAACAATTTCCTTGTTACAGACCTCTGTGATTATGCTTTTTAACCAGGTGCCTATGTTTCCTATCGATTCTGCAGAGAAAGTCCAGGGACTAAGACACTAACTTTGTTCCAACAGGTTCTAGAGTAATATGTTCAGGAAGTCATGTCAAGAAAAAGATGCAAATTTATCTCAACTTTCAATAACTTAAAGTTGAGAAAATAATCTTGAGGTTCATGCTGTGTAAAGGAAAAAACATTTTGTGCATTTCTTTAATGGGCTAACAGAAGTTCTATTTTGGCTTTTTTTCCCCCATTTTTTGAAACTGTCTGTTTCTTATATCTCACCAGAACAGTGTCAAATTACGGATTTAAAACCAAAGTATGGACCAGACACAATTTGAGAACTTGAGGATTTGACGTATAGACAATTTTATGGTGGACTCAATGTCAAAGGGTCAAATAAGATGGATAATCTTGCAATTAAATTAATCATAGGCCCTTTTATTATTAAAAAAATATTTCTGGAAGCCAACCAGTTGTATTTTATACTAATGCTGTTATGACATGGCTTGTAAAAGGTTCAGTATGTTACTCCAAATAGACACTTTCAAATATGGGAACTATTTCTTGCCCACAAAGTTATATCTTTGCATTAAAGGGGCTCAGCATAGCTGAGCTTTATTTTATTATTACAAAAACACTCTAATAAGTACACAAAATTAAGTGACTGTAATCTTTCTTGTGAGACTCCAAATGGATGAAATTTTGTCCTCAATATGCATGCTTAATGCCTCTAAATCTGAAAGGATGATTTGTCATTACAAGATATTTTTAAGGAATGATTTCTATATAGTTATAATTACCAGAATGATAAATTGGCTAGTGAATCTTCCATTAATTTTACAAAGCTGTTCTCAAGCCTAAGTTATTTCTATATATGTTCTAATCAAGATTGATCATAATAATTTTGTGAGATATTATATCTAACATTAATGGAAGGTTTTGTCTTACTACTTCAAGAATGTTACTATTGATTTATTAATATATAGAAATTCCTTCTAACAGCTTAAATAAATTGATCTAGACAAAGACATGCATGAAAAATTACATATTCATGCTGTCATCATATATGAAAGACAAAGGATGGTTGGAAATAAAACTACATATATAGGCACACATCTGACCTCTGAAACAGTGAAAATACAAATAACTTGTTCAATTGTACAAGAAATCTTGGCAAAGTCTAAAAGTATAGGCAGGTAAGTCTGTCTCAGTCCATTGTTATAATAAACAATGCTGTTAAATATAAAACCTTATGTCTCAAGTCTCAAAGTAATATTTCTCTTAAGTGATTTAATTTTAAAAATTACTAGAGCAAAAACAGTTGCACACATTTTTAAAATATGTATTCTTCTTGCTAATTACTCTTTTATTACTTTTTGTATATATTAACAATATGACAAATTCTGCATCATACACCATGAATGTGTGTCATGGATATTAATAGGGCAAGGTCAATTTAGGGTTTTTCTTCTGTATTTTTACTTGCCTCTACCTTGGAATGTGACCTTGGGCAGTTTGCTGAACTTGCCTGTGAATTGTTTTTTCATCTGTGAGATCTGCGATAGTCATACTTGAAGAAGAGCACTTTATCAGTAATGGTATTTTGTGAATTTATTTATCTATAAAAAATTAGCTAGTAAATAATGTCTTTGAATATAGGCATCCAGTCCTTGTGCACCATAACATGTGGCAATATGTGCTGCAGCCCAGAAAGCCAGCTCTATCCCAGGCTGCACCAAAAGCTGGGTAACCAGCAGGTCAAGGGATGTGATTCTTCTCCTCCACTGTTCCTATGGGATTCCACCTGCATCCAGCTCTGAGACTCCCAACACAAGGAGAGTGTGGACCTGCTGAAGTCCCTCTGGAGACAGACTGGGAGAACTAGAGGTGTTCATCCTGGAGATGGGAAGGTTCCAGGGAGATTTTAGTGACCCTTCCACTGCTTAAAGGGCTCCGAGAGCTGGAGAGTGATTTTGGACAACAGGCTGGAGTAACAGGATATGGGGTAATGGCTTTCCACTGACAGAGGGCAGGGTTAGATCCATATTAGGAAGAAATTTTTTCCCTCTGGGGGAGGTGAGGCACTGGCACAGGTTATCCTGAGAAGCTGTGGATATCCCATCCCTGGAAGTGTTCAAGGTCTGGCTGGATGAGGATTTCAAGCAACCTGGAAGATGTCTTTGTCCATGTCAGAGGGGCTGTAACTAAATGATCTGTAAAATACCTTCCAACACAAACCATTCCATCATTCTAGAATAACAGCATTTTCTCCTGTTTCATTCTAAGCAGCTGATATTTGGCCATCTATAGAGTGTAAAATAAGGTTTAGAACCTAGGCAGTGTGTTTTGTCAAATATAGCAAACATCTTAAAATCATCAAAGGTCCTTTGTGAAAGTCATTTAGAGAATAAGCCTTTCTTTCATTGGTTAAGCAGTGCATTAATATTGCATGCAGAGGTAAAGCTGCTAGCAATTATAGTTCAGGAGGCCAAAGATGGAGAATGAACAAGTTTCTGCAGAATTTGTGATGAAAAATGCTGTATCCCTGAAAAACTTGGTTTTCTTAATGAAACATTATTATGGTGCCTAAGCATGGGAGTTCAATGACATGAGGATCCGGTACTGCCAAGAAAACGATTCAAAAACTATTTTGAGGTGTTTTCCATGTTCAGTAGGCGTTCATTAACACAATAAGTTCAGGAAACACCACCTCTTGCCATTCCCACACTCCAGTTTTGCCCTAAGAATTTTCTTTTTATGGTTGTGGGCACGTTGCATATAGTTATGCTGTAATTTTCTTTCCCCATCTTTTCTTTACACAAAGCTGAGTGAAATCTGATCTATTAGGGTAATGCTTTCAGCAGAGTTAAAAATATTGATATACATTAGCTGTTACAATCTTTTTTTTTAATCCCTAATGTCTTGAAGATCCATTAGCCTTAAATCAATCCAATAAATCTGATTGTTCTTGCCAACTTCCTTTTTCCAAATAAAGATATATCAATTTACATTAATAGCATCAGTAATTAAATACTAGTGTGAAGATAAAAGCAAATTCTAAGATCCAAATAGTGCAAACTTGGGCCATGGAATTAGATGCAGATCTTGAAGCAGGCTGTTCTCTGAAGTGAACCAGCTAAAACCATACAAGGGGAACTCAGCATGTGAGTGCAAAAACAAAGTTTGAATTTTAACCTACCTCCTCCTTTTCCTTTTTTTCTGTATGTTAAGTTCCCAGTGGAAAAAAAAATCAACCCAGGACTGGAGAAACTAATCAGAAACGTACCTTGGAGGCTTAGTCATAAAGAATTGCTTTGTTATAAAGACAAAACAGGTCTGTCATAATGTTGCCACTTTTTATACTGTCAAAAGCTAGGAATTTTTTTTTGTTTTGGTTATGTGCCAGTGATGACTCAGGAACTGTTATGAAAATTAATGTGCTATTTCAAATGTGGGCAGACCTAGCCTAGATTTAGACAGTGTAGCATATTTACCTAAACAAACAAATTCATCTCGGAAGGTGCAGAACTGAAACCAGATGAAAGGTCATTTAGCTGCTGAGACTAGTAAACAAGCAAAACCATGGAGGGGCAGTGCTAACCACTGAAAAGGCCAGCAGATGGTAAGTAGAATGTTAAGTTTCTACCCCACAGGGCCATGTCTTCTGCTGTCAAACAACTGTATCTGTAAGAGGAAGGGGAAAAACAGAAAAGTAACAATAGCAACAAGAGATACTAGAAGTACTTAAGGAAATAGCTGTCTAAAATTCAGCAGGTAAGATAGTTGTCCATTAGATTCCAAGATAAGTTTGTGTAAACATAGCTACCAAAACTGTGAGTTTTTGCATGTTCTTTGATAACTGTGGTAACTGGTAATTGCATTCTCATGTTTTCTATCCCCTTCCTCAGAACATGCTAAGGGAAATGGATGGTAAATCCAGTGCTAACAGGGAAGTGTTCAACAATAATAATCTGTAGCTTTTAGAGCACTTTTCTGTTTCAAAGGGCTTTGCAACCACAGATTAGTTAATCAGTTCTGTGTTCAGTTCTGGGGAAGCACACAACCCATCCTCTAAACAGCTGGGCTTTGTCATGGGTCCGAAAGATTGAACTATGCTGTGAGTTGGGTGAGCGAGCAGGTGCAGAGAGGCAGTACTGAAGTGATAGCTGCAGAAATCTTGCTTTTTGGATAGCTACAAAAACATGTTTAATGGTAGTTGTAAATCTTCGCCTTTCTTGAGGTGTGAGATGATACACAGAGGTAAAAAAAAAAGCCTCATTATTGCCTTCCACAAGTTAGATTTCTCTTTTGATGTGTTACATATAAAGGCAGTCACTGTGCTGACAGAAGAATCAGAGTCATCAAGTTCCTTCTGCTACCCACTCATGCTCACAAATCACTTTTCTGACTTTCTGTGTCTTTAAAGGCATAACTTGCTGTATTGATTTCTACATTTACCCTAAAACAGATATAATTTTAAATACAATCCCTCTATAACTGCCTTTTCAGTCCAGTTCATCAAGATGAATCCACCCATCTGGATGCATTTACTTACATAAAGTGCCTTCACTTTAGGTAAGAACGGGACTCCTTGGCATTGTACCTTCTACAGCTTCTGCCTTAGAACACTGATCCTGCCTTTTTCAGCTAATAGTCTAAGAGATCTGAATGATATGTATCCAAAAGTTACTCTTTTAAGAGCCCGCTTACAACACGAGTTGTTGGTAGCTAAACGAAATTTCTTCATTTAAGTGCATAGTACAGTCATGTACTTCAAGTGTACATAGTTAAAATGGAATGTTGCCAGTGAGGCTGTCTGAACAGTTGTATGTATCGTGTCAGTTTTGATACAGTACTGCAGCTGGCAGATTGTTATAGAATGTATTTTTTTCAGAATTTGGGTAGAAGACAGCACCTGAGACATTTTAGTAGGACTAGCAGAATTTTTTTTTCCTATCTCCAGTATGATAAGGAAAAGCGTCTAGAGGAGGAATACATGAAGTCTTTTCAGTGGGGAAAAAGAGACAGAGAGAGAAAGTACTTCATATAGTTTAGAATTGTCTGCCAAGTTGCTTGCTGTAGAAGCTTCTGCAGGGACACTTTGTAAGCAAAGATTCCTTGGACTCTAGTAGGGGTCTGAATATTTTCGTAAAGATGTACAGCTTTACACTGCAGGACAGGGTTCACATTATTTACTGTGAAATGTCTGGCTGCCTGCCAAACTGAAAAAAACACTCCCTTGCTAGCATTTTAGCTGAAGAAAAAAAAAGGTAAAATAAGTACTTCAATATTGCTCTATTGCAGTGTTTAGACTCCACCCTTCAGACAGAAAAAAATTAAATTTATTAAATCAATAAATTACTCCCTCAAGATCTGAAAACTGCCAGGGTTCTCTGTCTCCTCATTTCTAATGAAGCTTTGCAATTTCAACAATGTCGCAAAGTTGTGATTGTACTGATATACCACACATGTACATATACACATGGGATGTGTATGGATGAGTGACATGCTTTAATTGTATTTGTAGAGGGAAAGATAAAATAATCCCATAAAACATGTTACAGATCTCATGACTGATGATTTAATTTGCAACAAGGCAAGTTAAAAATTATACTAAGAGGGATCTCTGAAGTTACTCACTCTTGCAAATACAGATTGTACACAAATGTAATACAGTTCATATGGGTTGAATGTGCATAAGGCATATTTCTGATTGCGAGTCCATGGATGTTTCCTATTATTTGTGTATTTCTAAAGCAATGTCAATTGACAAAAATGCAATTTCTTCATTCTTAAATGCCTGAGGAATTTAACACCGTTATCTGTGGGAAAGATATTTCTATTGGTATTTGGACAATGTATTTCACTTTTACAGTGGTACTCTAGATACACTGGTATATTAACCAGTGGATCTGTAATTTGCAGATGAAGAACAGTACTCCTGTGCTCCTTAAGGCTTTAAGTCAGCTCCAAGTTTCACACTTCACCAACAACAAACACGCATTGGTTTACTGCTGTCTTCAGTTGCACAGTATTTAAACATTTTTTTCATGCTTCCTGTTCTACATTGAAAATATAATAAAGTAAAAAGTACAACTATAGGCTAGGCTACACAAATATACATTCGTAGATATTAAGAGAAGCAGGAACCATTGTGATAGATTAACTAGATGATCTGGCATCTTGCTTTTCTGGTTATGTGGCAAATCTTTCCAGCTTTACTGATTACCACTGTGTCTATTATAGTAACTGTTCAATACCACAGATATTGTTAGGCAGTATTTAACTTGCATATGCCATGTGTTTTGTACGTATTGAGCCTTAAAATCAAACACTCCCTTTGGGACAAGCAGTTTGAACCACAGTCACAACTGGATTTAGCTGCTAGCCTTTACTACTTAAAAGTCTCTAACAGAACTGTCATTTTCTTTATTGACTTAGTATCTGGAGTCAAATCAGACCTGCACCAGTGAGACACATGTCAGTATATATGAAGGCAGATTTTGAATCTCCATGGTCTCAAAGACAGTTGACTTGAAAGTACTTGCTTATGCTAGGCAACAGAGAATATATATGCAAAAGCAAAATTTCTTTTTGATTTTATTCTTCTCAAATATAGGCACTGCATATATTCTTATATGTACTTTCTTTATCTGTAAAGAGTTTTCCTGAACAATTGGATGTGTATAAACATGTCTTTTATTGAAGGATGGACAAGTGGGGCTCGAAGTCAAAGAGCTTTAGATATAAATTGGATTGTGAAGCACACAACAGATATTAGTCACAAATGAGACATCACAGTAAGACATTCTTCTTTGCGCATAATCTTTCTTTATGTGGAAAGCAAGTGTATAGTCCCATGCTGTGCTCTTCTTGCTTCTTGGCATGTTGGTACAAAGCATAGAAATAATAAACAATTTCAACTGTTTTCTTATTACAGAAAGAAATTCTGATTTAAGAAATATATGCTCCCATGACAGTGACATCACATGCTGCAGCTCCTAATTGTGTGAATCTTTGGGGTTTGCCTTTAGTTTTGTATTGACAGAGTAGAGAAATCTGAATGTGTGCATAAAGGGGGAAGGGACTGAGCTGTGCAGCTTCTAGGAAGCAGGAGCAGCTAATGAGGATCCCACACAGAGATTTTCATTGTATGGTTCTTATGAGAGAAACTACATTGTGGAATAAATACCCAGACCATTGTTTGATTTTTAACCCATTCATCACTAAGATGAAATCCTGCTGAAGTAGGTTGACATTTCCCAGAGTGAAAAAATGCCTTCTGGTTTTTGCAAAAGGATTGGAATTTTGTCTGGAAAAATCCATTAAAGCAGGAATCTTTTTTTATTAAAGAGATTTTACCAGCTAGTGTCCTTTTTCAGTATATGGTGTCATACAAATTATCCCCCAAAGTTATATAGCAAAAGTTGGTTTAACATGCTTGGAACAGCAGCTGTAAGAATCATGATCTTTACAGGTAGAATGTAAACTTAAATATTTATAAGTATTTGCAATAATGTTTATTTCTATACTGTGATGGTATAACAAAGAGTAACTGCAGAATATATAAAATTGCCATTTGTAGTTTGGGAACAGAGACCTCCCAAAACAAGAGCTTTGACATCCACACTTTCAGGTTGGGCCCTAAAATACATGAATCATGGTGTTTTGGCTACTGAATTATACAAAATAACAAGCAAAGGCAGTACAAGGGGATTGTATTAGTGTCTTGTGCTCTATAAATATCATGTGATGTCATTTAATGTTGATAAACTAATTTGTTCTGTATATGTATTTGCTGTGAAGGGTAGAAAAGGGTAGAAAAGTTGTGGCATGTTATACCACAAGATGTTTGGGCCAGATTTGCAGCTTCTAAATGTTGATGTAGCTCCACTTATACAACATACCTTTTCCTAACCTATGTTGTATTTTTTTCTATTCCACCTTAAATTTGAAATCAGTAATTCTGTTATTAACTATTTGGTTATCGCTGTATTCTGGGAAGAGAGATAAAAATTTTTTTCACTTCTTACCAATTCCTGAGGCATTTTATACTTAATGACATGTTATGTGAAACCCAAAGTGCCAAGAAGATTATATGGGTGTTGTGGAAAATAAAAATCTTTGAAATACCAGTCTATAATAATTTGTAGCAGAGTGGTAGGGCAGGGAAAGGAGTGCTCCTATATATAAATATTCTTTTTAAAAGGCAAGAACTTTGGACTAAGAGGGGTGATGTGATGGTAACTTATTTTCCTTATACTGCCTTCTGTCATTCACATAAAGATGTGACCTACTCTCTAATATGTCCTACCAATCTTTGCATTTAATATCTTTTTAGTTTTAAAGTGATTTCAACTGTTCCAATCCATTAAAACATTCATTAACATTCCAGCTAAACAGTCCTTGCTGTGATTAAAATAGTTTCAAATGTTGTCTAATGGACCCAGAAAGGTAACTTTACTCTGCATTTCATATTTGTCAGGTTTTTATATACCATGTATTATTCTTCACAATTACACAGTCCGAAGCCTGTTATATTCCCTTTGCAGAGCTGTTTGAATGAGAAGAAATGAAAATGAAAAGAAGAGAATTAATTTTTTGGGTTAGTACCAGCTACAAATCATCTGTATTGGATTAAAAAAATAATCCCAAGGTGTGGATCAAGAGTTTGGGAAAGAGATATGGAATTCTTCATATGAGGCAGAAAAAATCAGTTTGACCCTACTTCATTGTGTCTGATGATTATTATTGTTTGGCAATCTTTGAGAAACAAGCTAGTGGGAAAATGACTATATCATAAAAAGCTGAACCAAGCTATCCCTGCAATTCTTATATTCTATATCAAAGCATAAACAAGTATTTTAGGGATGTAGCTAGAGCTTACTGGACTCCAGTATTCTCAATAGCCAAGATGTTGGTGAAGAGACAACATACATGCTAATTGGATTTTGCATATGGAATATGAACCTGTTTCCTAAAAAGAACATGTTAAAATAGAATAATGAATTCAGTTTTAAAAACCTGTAATGAAAGTATTCACTTGGTATTTGTTTGGTACAGAGGAATGCAGGAATATTTATTTGTTTATCAAATACCAGTTTTTATTGTGCAAATATTGTGTAAATATGTATGTATTTTTGTGATCAATTTGACATGTTTGTCCCAGATAGGTCCTAGCTAGATTTTAAGCTTCTCAAAATATTTAGATTTATAGAATTTGTTTGAAAACTATCCACCACCTTCCTATTACGAATGATCCAAAGCATGAGTGAAATCTTGTGAGTACATCTTGTGTCATATCCTTTAGTCAAAAATTCTCTGTAAGGTTAAATAGGAGTTAATGAAGTGCAAGAGGTCCAAGAGAAATGGGTGACATCATTGTGCTGGAAAAGATTTTGAGAAATGAGACTTTATACTTCTGCATGAGAACATCAAAGGAGAGAGATGAATCCTGAACGGGTTTCAGGTTTATTTGGTTATATTTGTGACTTTTTTGAATTTGCTTAAAAATGTGCTGAGTTTTGCTGTTTTGCTAGCAGTTCAAGATCAAACAATCATGGTTTAATTGTAAGCTTTGTTGTTGCCATTCTACTGACTTAGTGCTGAGGCATTTGTCAATCTTAAGTTTTGAAACTAACTTCAAAATGCAAAAATAAAGACAGTTTAATTCAGGGAAAAGAAGCCTGTAGGCATATTTTTTAACATAAAAGGAATGTAAGGATCTGAATCATATTATGGTTAAATATCTAGGAAAAAATTGCCAGATACAATGTTATGCAGCTTTAAACTCTTCAGGAATTTATTTCAAAGAATCAATTTTCTGCAGCATTACATTTTTATAGGTTTTTGTATGTCAGCTCATTTACTTCAGTGAATAACATTGAATTACATTTTAACACCTTAGTAACATGAGTAGAAATATTATGACTAAAACTAGTTTATAATATTAGAAGTTTAGGCAGTAGTGCAAAGAAACATGAATTATCCTTGATCTGTTGTTTACTCCTTATTCCTTTCACTAGCCTTAAAACCAAATCCCTCAGATCTACCCCCTTTTTCTCCCATCCCCCCAAACCATGACAATATGTCCCAGCAATCATCCCAGATGTGTGCATTACTCAGAAATTAAACTGTAATGTTTTGAATCATTGTCATAAAAGAATGTCAGACTTCAGGATGATGATTTTTGAAAATGTATTTTCAAAATTTATATTTTGAAAATAAATTTATATATAGGTTTGCCTTATACTTTTAAAAATAAAGCAAACCTGAGATATTAATGATTGCTTCTTCCACTTTGGCCCTAACAGCCAAGTAAGTCAGCATGTATTCATACCCTGTTGTTATTTCTGTACTTGACTGTTATCTTCCTGGGTCAAGAGTCTTTTGTTGTTCTTTGCCTGTAAAATAATCAGCTTAATAACAGATACGTTAATACTTTTCTGGTCAGATAGTTTGATGAATTCTATTTTCCATTTTCTATATGAAAAAATGGAAACATGGATCATAACTTGTATCTACCAACAAAACAAACCCCTAAACCCTCAACTGAATTATCTGGTTTATAACTTTACATGGTCCAGAGCACAAAAAATGCAGTGGTGTAGTTTAAGTCAAGAAGAAACAGGACCTTGGCTGATGATAACAAAAGACCTGGCATGCTAAGCTGTAGCCTTGCTAAAAACCCATCTGATACATTTCTACATGCATGCACACAAACATACAAACTGTCACTTTGCTGATGTTTCTTCTGCCTTGCAAAAACTTCTGTGAGTGACTGCAAGGTGCTACCTATGTAGAATACATTCCCAGTAGGACACTAGTGCTTTCCCAGTTACAGCTTCTTCTTCAATATTTTAATTGTTTGTTTCAAAGGAAGTGAAACTTCCACCTGTTTTGCACATTCAGAATTTTCTTGCACATGTATTGCCACAAAGTCCCTGTTTTCTGATGACAGGTGTCCCCCACAAAACCATGTTCCTTCTAAGTTAGTTTTTGTTGATTTATGTCATTCACCTCTTGGAATGATTAATTCCCTAAATAATTAGCTAAATTGACAAACTCAGGGTAATATTATCAATATATTCTTCATACTACAGATTTATTTGTTATGATGTATGCTCAGCTTTTGCTGTTGTTAACTGCCAAGTATTAGCCAATGCAGTTAAATATTTTCTCCCACTCAGAATCAGTTGCTGATATTTTTGACCCCTTTTGATTTGATGGCCAAGACTCTCCCACCTGAATGCCTTATCTTTGCTTTCTAAAAAGTTGGAAAAGAATAACCATTTTTTCCCTCCTACATTATCTGCTGTAATAAGTTTGCGTAGTTTAATAGTAAGTCTTCTCTTACTAGTTTAAGGTATTTTTACTGTATCAGTGACACATTACATTATATTCAGTGATTTGAAAATGTGTGGCATCTGAAAGTCTTGCACAAGTTTATTTTCCTTTCATGAATAGAGCTTCAGCTGGTACAGCCAGCAAAGCTGTCAAAAGGGCTATGTTGCATTTTGTTCTTAGAGATTTTTACTTTTGTTTTATAGTCTTACTGGCTTTCAAAACGTCTTCTGAAGAAGCAGGCCCTTTTATAGCCTCATATTTTAGCTGTTCTACAGTAGAGTTTCTCTATAGTCTTATATAGCAAACTGATAAAATACTGTTACACATAACTCAAACTCTGAAAAAATATCTGTGGCTGCTAAAATACAAGTAATTTTACATTTTGCATATATAATTGGCTACTTCAATGCAATAATGTGACTTCAATCACCTATGTGATTTATTATATTGTCCTTGGATTTTTCATTTGATGTGTCTGGGTATAGTTATCATGTCAGAGACTGCTGTCATATTTGGCTGATACTGGATTAATCAGATATTTTTGCAACTTGCAGTATTACATCTATCCCAAGTACTCTTTAAGCTGTGAAGTAAATGAGTAAGCAGTGTCTATTTGCTGCATCAGTCTGTGTGCCTTTACCAAGGGAGATAATGCACTATTTTCTTTTCCCCACGGGATGCCAATGATCTCTGTTTCATGTAAGTATGCTCCAGGAAATGTTGCTGTTTAAACAGGCTCAGTTTCTTGCTTGGAAAAGTGACAAGGATGTATAGGAGCTCTGGTTTTGATTCCCAAAGGGTACGGTTGTCGTGATTAGAGCTACTGATTCTATGCCATTTTCTTTCAGAATTCTATTCATAACTGTACCATTTGCTCTTCATTTGTCTGAATTTTTAGTGTTTGAGAGAAAATGTGCATAGTGATAGTTATCTCTGTCTGCCTCCACCATTTTTTTCCAGTGATTCCATCTCCTTTCTACACCCAGTGGGTGGTTTTCCCATCCCTATCTCATGTTTGCTTTTGCAGACAACTGCCTTGAAATCTAACCTGCAGTGGCCTCTGAACTTTTATGCAAACAGGTGAGAAGAGGAACTGACATAGATAGTAATTCACTTCCCTTCTCTCTTCTGTTTCCTACTGGTCTGTAAGATATGCTTGGAATATTTTTTACACATTTGTTTCTTATTAAAGAGCAAGGATCCATATTATAGCACAAGATGTTAGTGGCTGTGACAGTGATAATGATGCACACAGGTATTTAAAAAGGCAGGAGAAAAAAATTTATGTTTATTTCATTCATAACATCAACACCATTCACCAGTTCTGAATGGAAGCAAAATTGAACTGAATGCCCTGCATTATATGATGCATGGCAAACTTGCCAGGGTTTCAGACGCTGCTGTAGGCAGCTAAACAACTTCTTTATTGCAGTGTTGTACTAACACATCATTCCCCTCAGAAAAATAGACTCAACTACTCTTCTGTTGAGGTATTTCTGCCTGTTAAACCTTCTGTTTCAGGAATAGATTATCAGGGCTACATATTCAATTAATCTGAAATCTAGGCCTTATTGTCTAGTACATTTTATCTTCAAAACATGCAAGAGATTTTGGTGCTCATTACCTATTAGCACTGAGGAGAGAAAATGACCCAGTTTATACATTATCATGGTACTTTATGTTTAGATCACTTTTTTAATCATGGCAGATTCCCACTATTCCAACACTATTTTCTTGTTTAATCCAAATGTTCCTTTGGTTACTGTATTTTTTGCAAGGCTCACTAAACAACAGAAATTCTATTTAGATGAAGGGTAAGATGCCTTTATAAATACCCAAGTTAATTATTAAGGAATTACTTTTACTGGCAGCAAGATTAATGTATTGTGAATGATGTGAATGTGTAACAAGATCTCTGGGGTCACTCAGCCAATACAGTTGCTGCTGGATCTAGACAGATTATTTAATGTAATTATTTTTCTAATTTATTTGTGTGGGAGTTGGAAAAGTCAGGGTGATGGTTTGTAGGACCTCCAGGGGGACAGGAGTGTGAAACCAGTGTTGAAGCCCAAGCTGTGCCCCTTGAGATATGCAAGAGATACTAACAGAGGACTTAATGCCTTTGCTGATTTATGTTAACTGAAGGAGAATTTACTGATACCAGTGCCTCCAGCTCTGGTCCTCGGACACAGCTTCCCATCTTGGCAAAACACTTGCTCTTGATGATAACTTTGGTCATTCCTTGAGAGGAGATGACATTCAATATAATCATGGAACTGGTTCTTTTTTCATAGTGGCTGTACCACTCAATCATTGTCTTGCTGTACATTGTGAATTCTTTTAAATTGCTCTCCTGTCTGCTACAGACATTCCATTGTGTGTTATATTAAAAGATACCTCATATAAACAAATGTTCTGCTGTAGACTGAAAGTCAAAATAGCTGGTGTTGTCATTTTAATGCAATTTTTTCACCCAAAGCTCTTTGACTATTAATCATATGTCAGGCTGCTTTTTCTAAATTTGTTATATCTTGTATCCATCACATCGGAAAGTCTGTTTTTTTCCTTCCACCACCTTTTCCCTTCCCTTCATATTCCCCCTCCCCCCCTTTTTTAATGACAAAACAAATTCTAGTCGTGATCTGGTTCATGTTCATAGAAGGATGAAATCTGGTATTTATATAGAGCTGTTTTAAAGTAGGTGCTTGGGTAAATCAGTTGTCTTGGGTTATAACTTTCATTCTTTAACTTTTTAACTTTAGGATATTGTCATGTGTTGTTTCAAGTTTTCTGCATGTTTTGTGTCTCTTATCTTTCCTGCTTAATCATTAACTGCCAACTCTGTACGTGGTAATGGGTTTAGAGTTAAAAATACTTTGCGCCAGTATACCACCTCACAGGAATTTGAAAGAGATTTACAACTGCTACTCAATGGAGGTTGTAAAAAATGCTGTGATTCTGTTTAACTTGAAAATAATGCATAGAAGGGCGAAATTAACTGATTGAAGTTGCTCAACATATCTTTGCAGAATTGAGAACAAAACTTTGGTTTCCCAGCTTGCACACAAACCTCTTTTGGGAGCCCCTTCCAGCAATCCCTAAGTCCAGTGAAGGAACTCATGTAGCTTCACAGGGGTGTAGCTCAGAGCCTGTGTGGGGGTTGTTCTACAGTGGTACCGAACTGGAGCTGGGCCGTACACCTTAGTGCTTTACACTTCTCTTCAGTTGTGAGTCTTTGCTACTGGTCTCACTGTGTAAACCTCTCTTGTTTCTGTCAATCTAATTCCATTAGCAGCTTTATAATTGTTCTGTTTCTCGTACACAGTGCATTGAGGTGGCTATATGTCTTGGTCTCTGAGTTTTATAGCTGATTTTGCTGTAAAGAATGATGGCTAAAACTTGGATGAGTTGGTGCTGCCACATTATGTGCCACATCTAAGATGAGTGTTTCTGCAAAAATACTGCACTGTGGGTCCAGTCTATTTCCATTCATCTCATACTACAAAAAAAAGGAAAAGTGGGAAAAAGGACAAGGGAAGAGTATAATGAAGTTATGTGCATTTTAGGGATCTGTCATACTGTGGAGTTTTCTGTGTGCTGAGATCATCCAGGTGCTATAAACTTGTACAGAATCCATGCAGTTTTAATCACCAATCTCCCATTATTGATGAGCAGGAATTTCAGTACCAGTTTGGCCCTTTGTATTTAATTCTAGTATTATTTAGAGCCTTGGACAAACACTATTATTCTGCTCTACCTGCCTAGTAGCAGGAGATGAGGGAATTATCTGGAAGTGAGGGAATTCTCTTTGTTGTGATGGTAAAGCAACAGACGTGCTCATTCATATATTCTAAAACTAAAGAGCTGGTTCTTGCATACGTCTCACTGGACTGTGCCCTCTGCTACTCCTCTCATTTGTGCTTTATATCTGTCTCTCTGTGTAGGGTATTTGTGTGCTGGGATTTGTGTTCTTACTCTTGGATATAGTTTCTTAAGGCCTTTGTCCCACAGACTTATTGGTTCTGAGTAACTGCCTAGGAACACCATTCTGTGTAATGTTACTGAATATTTCCTTGGTGCACGTAGGAAACATTTGCAGGTGTTTCCTGGTTTTGAGGTTTTTTTATGTGCAAAAAGTAAATAGCAAGCACAAAATGCTGCAAATTCCCTTTCCTGGTTCTTTTTCAAAAGAAAGGAAAGATTATGTGAGAAGTGAACGGTTACAAATCTATTTTATTATACAGGTGAGTACATTTACACCATGGATTTGCAAACCAGAAATTAATTGTTTTGTATTCTGCTAGGATGGGCAAAGGTTTTTTCTTCTCTTTTTGATTAAAAAAAGGAAGGAAGGAAACCTCTGTTCTTGACCTTGTTAATTGTTAGCATCTACAAAGTATAGAGTATACAAACAAGGTCTTACATGGAGCTGTGTCTTCGTGGTTTGTTTTTGACTATTGTTATAAAACTCACATTTAAATAAATCAACAACATAAAGATAAAAAATAATCAGCTTAAAAGTTGTGTGAACCCTGATGTTCTGAGTGCAACAAGAGCCAAATGCTGTTTGCAGAAAACCAATGAAGCACAAAATATAGCAGCATGTGTCCCTCCCTGTGTGCATTATTATCTCTCACACATTATCTGAGGCACCCCATCTTGCACAGTGTGTGGCTGAATAACCCCCTGCTGCTGAGTGGATTCATGCCTGCTGTTCATTTTTGAAAAGTAATTTTGTACAATTATCCTGCTAAATATTGATAGCTTTCACCACTCCAGCCACGGCTAATTAAAACACACACTGTGTAAAATTTTAATTAGGATTCACGTCAGGGTGAATAATGATAAAAAGAAAGAAAAAAAAAGAGGAAAGAAAGAGAGAAAAACAAAACCAGTTGGCATTTGTGGGGGGACTTTATGACCTCCTGGCTTGCTATTGAATCTCTTTTTATCCTCAGATTTATTTCTCCTCCCAGGTTGTTCTCAACTCCTGATCTGAGGGTGTGGAAGAAAAGAGTTCCCCAGCGTGAGCCTGTATTTTACACATTCTCAGTAGAAGGTTATATGTTTTCTACTGTGTTGGTTGCTATCCTTTCAATTGCAGAATAATGACTGCAGGAACCAGGCATTTCCTGGGGATTGGTGGCCACTGAGCTGGAACCTTGGCCCCAAGGAAGAGAAGGCAGTCATTAACTTCAACTGGGCTTCATTCATATTCTATACATTGGTTTTAGCTTCACAGAAGTCAAAATAATCATTAAAGGATAACATACGTGAGAGAAAATGAACCCTTATTTTAACTTACATGGGCCCACATTACTCCATTAGCTTGAAAATGGAAAAAATTATGTAAAATCTATAGGGAGATACTTCTCATGAAGCAATGTGTAAAATTCGAGGCATTTGATTGTTATGTGTCAGCTGCATAGAAGCTTTGGAAGTGTTTTCAGGCTTCTCTGATAATGTTAAAATTTAATGCATGCAAGTTTTAATTAGAATTTTATAGAAAAGGAGTGACAAATTATACACCAAAAGAAATTTAAATTTAAAAAGCCACCTACATTGTTCAGCGAAATGTATTTCTATTTGGGGGCTGACTTTGTCTCCTTCACCACTCTCCATATTTGAGGAATTTGCATTCAGGCATTAGACAATTACAAGTGTGTCCATAATACAAGTAATTTCCTTCAGTGCACTAAAATAACATTAGTGTTAATAAAATAACTTAGTGTTAACTTTCTAAGACTGCCACTTAGTAAAAGCGCTGCTAATTTTTTTGCACCCATTGACTAACAGACTACACAATGGGCTTTATTCAGTGAGAAAGGTTAAAACCCTGGAGGACTTGTGTTCACAGACAAAACTTTAGAATCTTAGAATGGTAATGAAAGCAACAGCTGGCTACAGCTGAGCCTTTTGGCAGCACATCTTTTTAATACATCATATCTACAGAGGGAGCAAAGTCAGACAAGATTTTAAAGAACCTTTTGCTACACTTGTGCTGCTTTATATTTGTTCTATTCTCCTCAAACTGTGAGGGAAGAATGTAAATTGTAAGTATCGCTGGCTGGAGTATATGAATGATCCAGATTATGTAATGTGAATCAATGAAGAGACATCATCATTTTTTAGAGATAAAATTAACTGAGTACAGAGAAAAGACTATTTGCGTTCATAAAACACTGAATTTATTATCTTAATAATATTGGAAGAAGGTGTATAGGAAGGAAAGCTTCAATGTTAAATATTTGTCAAATGAGCCTTTATTATTTGTCAGTATGTAATTTAGTTGGGGGTAATTTATTTTTATTGCCGATTTTAGGGGGACATTCTCTGTAATTCTCAGCATGCTGAAATCAGCAACTCCTAAAGCTGGTGGCTCCTTTGAGCTGAGAGTCCAACCCTGGCCCATCTGATCTGTGCTTTGCCTAAGTGTTAATGGAATGTGATCACAATATATCTTTCAACTCTTTTTTATTTTTTAGGTCAAAATGTAACCAGTAGGAAAAAAATTTACTTCATATTATGTGAAAGTTATGTGTGCACCAATTTATGTATTTATAAATAGTGATTGCAGCTAAATTTTAGCTTATTTTCATATTCTGTTGTGGTTTGGTTTTTTTCTTTAGACAATATAAATGACAGGTATGATGACAGGTTCCTAAGTAACTGATTTACAGCTCTTCTGGAACAAACAATAATTAATAGTCATAAGCGTTTGCAACATTTAAACAGATGCAGAAGCCTGACATAACAAATATGTATACTAATTTGGAAATCTGAAAAAGCAAAATACTGCTGTGACTGTCTTCCATCATGAAGAATCCTGCTTTTGAAGGGGCTGTCTTCCCTGGCAAAACAACAACCTCTGCTAATGAGCATGTTTGTCACTGTGGTACATCTGGTAATTTGCTCTTACTATGTTGTTATGGAGCAGTAGGGGCCTGAACCATCAAACCCATAATCAGTATGCTGGAGTGCATTTCACCCCATCTATGTTGGAGGTAATTTTGTGTTATCCACCTTCTGTCCACCAGTCCATTCAATGGCAGCTGAACAAATACTGGGTACTAGTAATGCAACATAAGAAGAGATCAATAGCCTTGGGAGCTTTTGGATCAGTCTGTAAAAAAATATAATTTGGTTTGCCACTTAGACCTGTACAGAGTTAGTGTCTTACCTGCTGAAGAACAGAATCCCCCCCAGGTATAGAAAAATTTGGATAGTATGGCTGCCACAGAACATGTAGGGGTGCAGTGTAAATGTACTCCATGCCATGGAACCACTTCTAAGCCTTTGGGGCTAAACTCTGTGATGAATTTCTGGGTTTCCACAGGTTCCAGATCCTGTGAAGATATTTCAGCTTGGGCATAGCAGGAGGCTGAGTTGTCTACATTCACACCATGCTGTTGCTGAGTTAAGAAGCTGCCAGAACTCAGAGCCAGGAGGATATTAACTACTAGCAAACAGCACTGAGTGTATAGCACACAGCAAACATGATACTTCACTGTGCCTGTTGCCCTTAATTGTAACTCTTGAGTTTCCTGCAGCTGTTAATGATGTTATATGGCTTGTCCCTGGGAACAATATTGCACAAATTATTATAAAACAGTGGAATTTCTGCCAAATCCAGAGAGATAGAGCTGTCTTTATTGGAGGAATCAAAACACAGAAGGCTTTCCTACTCCTACTACAATTTGTCTGAAACAGAATATACAGCAGGCATTGCAGCATGACCATAGGGAACAGTTGTAAAAAGTAATTCTTCAGAATCCATTCTTTCTTGGTGCTGATTTACATATTCATTATTATATGTATAGCATGCATAATCTCACAGTAAACTCAGGGTAAACCTGTTGGTTACCCTAATTTCATTAGCATATGTGTCACAGCAAGATTAAATTGTATTAACTTCGTTATTCACCTAATCTTACACCAATATTGTACCATTAAAATAATTACTTCACAACATTTGGTCTATTACAAACTCTGCAGCAGTATCACAAAGCACCACAGACTAGTCCTGCCTGCAGACAAATAGCCTGGCATGCTCAGTACTTTGCCTTTTATTGTTTGGGTCCCATTTAAAACAGCAGGGAATTAATGGTAGCATTGCTGCTATATGCAGTCCTGTTAGGCAACAAGCAGGCACTGTCTGCTTATCCTTACAAATATAGACCCAAACTGTTTCCAAAGGCTGTGCAGGAAAATTAGCCATTTACTATGGGAAACATGCACTGAATGGCATGAGGCCTCTCTTCAGATGACAAAACTTTGTTACATGTAGATTTGCATTTGAAAGAAAATAGTCCTTATTTCCCTATGTTTGTGATCTGTTGCCATATCTGACCTGAACACTGTGATGTTGCTTTGGGCACTTCAAATTTGATGTATTTGGGATCCAAATATATCCCACAATTTCAGCGGCATTGAAATTTTAGCTAGGACCAAATCAGTTCCTGCTATGTAAAAACCAAACAAATAAAAAAATCCCTATGTCTCTCCCCTATGCCAAAACCAAATGCAGAAGAAACCACTTTAGCAGAGTTAAGATCACTTCTTGTCTAAGTGCTGGTGGGTATTAAGAATGTTTTACCTCTGAACTGAAATACACGTTAGAGAGGTTGGTTCTAATTTTCAAATGAATGTACAAAAGAATTACTGCATTTTTGAGGCTTTGCCCCTGTAGGTTCGTGCATCACTATATCCTAAACATCCTTTCCCCCTGACAGTTGTTTATCTAAATCAGTCTATTTTGCACTAACAAAATATCCCGCCTATCTAGCTGGCAATTAAACAGCTTAAATTGTGACATGAATGCCAATACCTCTTCCTGCAGCGTGTTCTTGGTGGGGGGGGGGGTGTGTGTGTAGCTGATACCTTTATATAAAATAAATATTATAAGTATGGAAAGATAATTGACTCGAAAGTCACCCAAGCGGGGAGCGCGCGCAGCTCCCCTCAGGCCGGCAGCTCTCGCGAGAGGCGCCCCGCGCTGTTCAAAAGGGAGCGCGGGCAGACTGCGTGTGGCAGGTGTCGGCCCTGCCGAGGGCTGCGGCTCAGGGGGGCTGGCTGCGGCGGGGTTCCCTCAGCGCCGCGCCGTGCCGCGCCGTGCCGTGCCGCGCCGTGCCGCGCCGTGCCGCGCCGTGCCGTGCCGTGCCGTGCCGTGCCGTGCCGCGCCGCGCCGCGCCGCGCCGTGCCGTGCCGTGCCGCGCCGTCCTCACGGACTAGAATGGTCTGCGCAGAGATGTCCCCTCAGGGCGGAACCGTGTCCTCTGCAAGGAGCAGAACGAGACTTTGAGACATTGAAGCTCTGGATGTGCAAGGCCGGTCAATACATGATATAGTGATGGCCAGTCTGCACCAGAGGTGTTGCCAGGGGCAGAAGGGCCAAACTCTGTCACTTAGTCAAAAGAAAGGTAGGTTATTGCTGTAGGTAACTATTCCCCTTCTGAGAGGAATAGAGGGTCCGAATGCCAGACCCTCCTCTTGGGGAAGTCTGTTACTTCCCCAAGCCTCGATTAATGACATCGCTAGGAAACTTCCTGATCTGGTATGGTCCTTGGACTATTATTATTGCTTGTTACTGCTCTTCCTTGTGGGTGGTGATGGAACCACAATGTACAGTCCAGAGTTAATCAAAAGTGTCTTCAGGTCCTTGGGACACTTGGGGAGGAAATCTGGAGCACAGGTCACCTTTTCCTTCCAGCTTCAGGCAGCAATATTGGAAGAAATAGATGGGCTCGGTCTATTAATACATGACTCCGAAATGTGCTGACAATGCTGCAGCACACAAGAAGATTTACAGAGGAGAGCCAGGTGCTCCACAGATGATAGGACTCACCAGGGAAACTACTAGTATGTAGTTACTAGCCCATAGCAAAAAGGTTTGGTATTTGAAATTTCTGATACATGTTTAAAACATCATTGCTGTTTCTTTACTGTTGTGTGGACTTTGTGTGGCAGAGAGTAATCACTTCTATTTAAGAAAAGGTACTTTACAAAAAGAACTTATTTCTAGGCTTGTATCCACAGCCAGAAATTGATTAGTGTATCGTGGGACTATTTCATATTGCAGACTGAACATTCAGAAGCAGGAATGATTAAAAAAATGCTGGAATATTAGGAATGCATATTGAATGCAGTGTGTTATGATAAATGTGGATTTTCTAAAATTAATGATTTGATTTTGTGAAAATCACTAAAATTCTGGTAGGAGCTCTTTTTTTTTTGTATTTTCTCCTTTTGCAGATATAGATGTTTGCAAGTGGTATGTTCAGTTATGTTTGTGGATTAACAAGGCGCATGGGACATTCTTATGACTGGAAAAAAACCAGCTTAACGTGCCTCAGGCACGGAATAGACATTTAGCTATTGAAACAATGAACCCTGGAAAACTTTTGTTTTCCTTCACCAGTTCTTGGAGCAAAACTGACACCACTGCAATGCAATGTCTTTTCCTCTTTCATTAACTCGCAGTGCATAGATGTTAGCGGAAATGTAAAGAAAAGCTACAGATAATGTAGCTTTGTTGTAAGGTCATGGGAATTACTTTTTAATTTACTTTTTAATTTTTAGAGGCTATACAAAGGGCAACAATGTATAATAGATGTGGCAGCATTATAATGTTGACAATTCAGAACTGTAGAATATTGCATTTCTCCTGATGACAATGAGTATCCTGCATTTATATTTCTTTTTCTCCCCTTGTAACATGAACTTAACACTTACTGTTTTATTAACATTATTTTATTATTCAAGTATCAAGATATGCAAACCCTGAGCTTTAACATATGGCTGTAAATTCCTGTGTTCTTCTGGTGACGCTGATCATTGATGGAAATGAACTAAAACAGGTTTCCTTTTTTATTGTGTAAGGAATGATCTCCATTTCTGCCTTGAGATAATGGTTTCGTTCAGTGCAATGATGAATTCTGTGTAGAATGCTTCCATCAGAAGCATAAAAAGAAAACAGATGTGTTTACATTGTCTCCATGGAGACACAAACACACAAGCTAAATTCACACTAGGATCAGGGGAAGATTCCTCCTACTTTGCCTTCCAGAGGAGAATTGTAGAGAGAATATTTGAAGCAAATGAGACAGAACTGACTACAGACCATTTTTCTCCCTCGCCTTTTCAGCAGAGGATTCTTTGATCCCTCAGCGAAGATTCCTGAATGCCATGATGGCTGCTTGTCGTTCCACTAAGATTTTGGTGAGAGTTCAAAATACTGTAAGTTGTATGAATGTTTTAAATAATGACAAACAGGTAATTCTCTACTGCTACTTCATTCCTTGTCTCCAACATTGGAGTAACTTCAATTTATTGAGTGAGCAAGCGTTATTAAACCATATAATATTCCTTCTGCTCCCTGTTTGGAGGACCGTTGACTAGGTTTGCATAGATATTAACTATAAAATATTTTCCTGACATATTTCCATCCCTTTGCACGTGTCTATTTTCGTGGACCTTTACAAACCACTGTTTCTCCAAGCAGCTGCTGTTTGGCCATATGACACATCTGAAAACTGTTTGAGGCTCGTAGTGACTGGGAAAGGGAGAAATCTTTTCCCTTTTCTGCTCTTTCTCTGGAGACCATGATTTATTTACAAGTGATACAGGGCTGAATATATCCTTTCAAAGTGATGTAGCTTTTTAAGTTAGCTGGAACTCAAGTAACAAAATAAGAAGAGATCTTACCTTTAATTTTACCTTTTCCTTTACCAGAGGAAAATAGGTCAGTACATTTCATATGTGATGTCAAATGAAACTTCGTGCAGTTTCATATTTCACTTACCCAGCAGTACTTAGCAGTCTAGTAGATCACCAGGATTATAAATCTACTGAATATGGTTTATTCCAATATGATTTATCCTGAGGTTCCTGCTGCAGTCACAGGAATGGACATTACTGCTGTTAGTGACTGTTTAGCGTATTAGCTGCTCTTTTGTTTTTTCTTCTGACCAAATTAATGACTTTTCACTATCTGCTGTCCAAAGTTAACTTTTGAGGGGGCCTTTTCTTGTAACCAGTTTAGTCACCTAAACAGTGGCATTTGAAATTCACCAGCCAGGTTTTTTTTGTGTGATTCTATTTTTGTGTGATTTTATTTTTTGTGTGATCCTTTTAGTTTTGTATGATGTGTTCACCCTCCCCAGGAAGCAAATGATACATAAGTATTCTGCACACTGACCTAAAGGGGCCTTTACTTCTGCAGCCGCTGTCAGCTTGTTTTACTCTCATAGCTACAAAGAGACAAAGAAAACACAGATCATGCTCTACCAGTTCTAGCAGTCTATGGCATCTCAGTTCCAAGTAAACAGTGGGACCAGGTCTTGAGGTTAAACATGAGAAAACAAGCCATATAAGTTACTTCTGCTGATATAAGTAAAGGAGCTCTTTTAAAAATAATATATAGATACAAACTGACTTACAATCAAACTTGGCTTGCTGTCATTGACTTCTTTTGCCACCTACTGTTCACTTTAACCCATCTATTTCTTCTGTTGCACAGGGGTCTATGGTTCTTTTCAAGCTTTAGCCAATTGTTTAACAAAATTAACAGTTTTGAATTCACACTTCACTTGTCTCCATTAAAACATTTAAATCAGGTTTAAAAATATTTTAAAATGCCTGATTTGCTCATTATGCTCAAAACAGGGAGCTGGATGCATTGAACCAGATGAAGTCATGCTTCTCATGTGTATATAAGATTTCTTGTGCTGATTATAGTTTTACCTTGTTACATGTAGGTCACTTGGCTGTAAAACTATTAATGTCTCCTGGGTATACTGTAGTTCCTATGATGATAAATTACTCTCTTCCCTGGGAGAGTGTGTATTAAGGTTAGCTGTGCACTTACCTTCCTGACAGACTCAGTGTGGGTAAAGGAAAACAATTAGCCTATTTGAAAGCAAATATTTTGAGGAAGAAATTACACAAAGCAACACTTCCTTCATGTAAAGGCAGTGTGGTTCATATCTACATTTATGTCTAAACAGATCAGTTTAGGATAATGAATGGAAAAATGTATTTAATGATAATTGCTTTTCAAGATATTTGAATAATTTGATTATAGCTTGGTAGGAGCAGGTTAAGTCAGTGAGGAAGTCTGATGGTTGAGGGACAGGGAGGGATTTTGTATCAAAATAATTAAGCGGCTGAGTTCACCATCTTAAACTGAGTTTAATGTTGCATCTATGAAGGGGGAGATAAATTCAATACAAGGCTTGGCAGGGTAGAAGTTAAATCTTTCTGAGGAATGGGAACTTGTTTTTCAAGACAGCACTCAAAGCTAGTTGAGAGAATCCACTAATGGGACTATGGAATGAGAACCAAGCAAAATGACTCCAGTATAAAAGTTTAAAAGGGAAGATTCCTTATCTTTTTTCTTGTTTTTTTGCCATGCTTGGCTCTTGCACACAATGCTGAACAGAAATAGATTCTGAATTCCTTTTCCTTATATTATACAATGGTTTTATTTTATGGCTTGACAAAAGACCAGGAAAACCTTTCTAAGATGGACTTGGTGCAGGGTCTTTGCCATCTGAAGTAGATCTTATTTTCTTTGACACTGGCTGAGCACATACTTCATCCTCACTTTGGCACATTCTCTAGTTATTAAAAGATTCCAGCACTTGGCCAAACTTTTTAACAGAGTCATGGGATGCTTTGGGTTGGAAGGGACCTTAAAGATCACTTTGTAACTGATGTATGCTAGGGACTTCAGGTTTGTCCAGTTCCTGACATTTAGTGAAAGACAAACAATCTAAAAAGATAATCAGATGCTGTTCTCCCCTCAGTTTGTGGTGAGCTACAAATTTAGGTAAGGAAGCCTATAAGTTCTGGACCTTAAGGCTCTTTTTCCTGATCATAGTCTTCCATGTCTATGCAGTTATCTTTTGGTCATAACATTATCCAGAACTTTTCTCAAACCTCTTTGAAAGAATAGCACCTTAATGGCAGCAAGTGTCATTATATTCATCCTGTGGCTAAATAATGAGGTGCTGAGATCCTAAGCAAAGAGAGTAAAGGGTGATTTATGCTGCTGATCTGACTCATGCTATTGGTGCATGAAGGTGACAGAACATATTAAGGAGATGTCTTGCCCAGTTAATTTAGTGAGGAGGAAAGCGAATGTGTAATATGATTGTTCTCACAGAGCTTAACCTTGCACATGTGATTTTAAACCCCAGATTGGGAGACTAGTCTCTTTGATTCCTACACAATCAAAAGAGAGATATAGTCCCTCCATTATTTCTTTCAGGAGCTGTAGAGAACAGAAGCCTAATCTTAGTCCAATACCTGATTCTAAATGGTTGAGTTTTACTTCATTTTTATGTTGGATTTTTATTAAGAGTCAATATTATATACTGCAAGAGAAACTGATTCATCAGTACTGTTTCTGCCAGGAAAGCCAGTTAAAATGGATGAGCCTCTATACATTTAAAAGAAGATTTGTTGATAGATTGTGTGAATCTAAAGGCAAACTTTAATTATATGGGTTATGGACATTTCTCCTGAATATTTTATACAAACATATTATTTGTTCATTCAGTAAACCTGGAGCACTTCAAAGCAACAATTTGCATTAAGGATGAAACACAGTATTTTGATTGGCAGAATTCCATCATCATGGGTACAGTTGTCGAGCAGAAGCATAAACAATAGGCAGCTAATATTTTTATCCTGAACGGACAGCTGAAGCCAAAAGCATAATTTTTAGATGGAACATCCTGATGGTGTTAGTGTGTACACGCCTATTGATGGAAACAAAATGACCAGTGTTGACTGGGAAGTCTGTTTTTGGAGGACTTGCTTGAAGATTCTACACAAGCAAGTGTTTAAGTACAGGTTTCACTTCAAATTACTGCTAGCAGAAGCATTTATCATTCTTCTTTTAGAGTTATAGTGAGTCACAATGTCTGAAAAGGTTATGAAGTATGAGTTGAGAGGAGGAGGTGATAATTCCTAGATGAGAGTAGAACTGGTGACCCTTGTATTATACTGCAGGAATATAAAGCTTCTTGTTATTTCTTAGGGTAGAAAAACCACATAAGTTAAAGGATGAAGATAGGTAAACACTGTGAAGCTGCATTCAAACACATTCAGTTCAACTGCACTTAGACAGTTTCTCCTTTGTATATTTCATTATACCTTCATGTAAATAGACCTTTGTTTGTCTCAGATCCTAGGAAAAGCTACATATATATGGGCAGTTAAGAAAAAGACTAATTATTTCCAGCTTGGAGGAAACAACAATGGACCATGTACGTCACAAAGTAGACAAAATCAATTGAAAAACAATAATTTACAAATGCTGCCAGGCTGTAACATACTTACAAATAAAGTTATGCATAACCAACAACTTCATGAATATGAAGATCTGTTTGCAGAAAATTACAGACAAATGTTTTATTCATGCCATACATCGTTTATTACAGATAAAATCCCTGCATGTTTGATTGCAAGATCAAATCCTCCCATGTCCTTCTCTTGTATGTGTAGGAAAGTGAAGAAAGTAGTTACATTGGACCATATTTACCAGCAAAATATAAATCCTCTGAAGGTGACTGGGCTAATTGTACAAAAGCCTTTTGCTAGCTGTAGAAATGTTTCTGTGGAGCTATTTAACAAAGTTTCTTTTCACAGAACCTCTCTTTAAAGGGGGTGGGCTCTTCATTGCATAGGAATCGTATATATTTGACTTTTGGTTCATAATGCTTCCTGGTGCTGAAATACAAAGGCTCAGGTTGAGTTGAACCAGCAAAAAACCTCCCCTAATTATGATTTCTCATAATCCATCTCCCTACAAGACCAAAAATAAAGACAAAACACACCTTAACTTGCTAAAAAGAAGAGAGAAAGAAAGGAAGAAAGGAAAAGAGAAGAAAAAAGAATAAGGAGATATGAGAGTATTTCTTTTCTTGAGAACCCCAAGGATAAACTTATTGGCTGCTTGCTCACTGTGAATGGGATCAACCAAAGTAGTGCATCCAAGAGACTCTGAACATCATTCTTTCCACTCTTTTGCATCTGTTATGATGCCAGGTTTTCGAAAGGACATTAAGAAAAAGTTGGCCATGGAAGGCAGGAGGGGAAGGGCCAAGATCATAATTCAAGCCTTCAGCCTCGCTCTTTTTCTTGTAGCTACGGTGCAATGCCAAAACTGCTTGCATGCAGACTTCCAGTGCAGTTTGATCACACTCACCACCAGCAAATTTCAAGCTGAGAGGCGGAGATGATAGAACATGGAGGTGCTGTTATGGGCCCATAGTGTACATATCTCCTCCTCACATTACCAGAAAAAAAAATTTATATTGCTCAGGATAAATGAGGAGTATAATTTACAAATAAAGGCATTTGGCTATCAGGGTGTCAAATAAATACAATAAATAAAATTAAGTAGGGTAATA